>NC_067438.1:7738906-8045017 GCF_009764475.1 Pristis pectinata
CTATATTTCACCATGTATTTGCACGTTGGATGTGTTCTGAATTTTTTTTTCATATAATAAATGAAAAAAAATGAACATCTCATCGGGCAGGTTTAAAGTCCACAGATAGGGTGTGGATGCTACTCCGCAAGATGAACTACTACAATTTTATCGGGTCACGAAATAGAAGAAATGGCGATTGAACGTGCAGCGTGTTCAACTTTGTTGTTATTATGAATTAATTTCGTCCAGTGGTAATACTTTCTTTTTTCACTTTCGAATGCACGGAGATAAGAGGCTACTTATTTAACAGGCCGGTTGGATTTAATTTTCTTTGTAGATATGCTATTGTTATGGACATCGCATTACAATCGGACTACAACACGACAAATGGAAGAGTGAAAATGAAAATGAGGTATTTATAAAACAAAGTGAACACGTCGGACGTTCTATTTACCGGTTAATAATTTGACAATGTACTTCTCTATGCATTAATCATCTTAAAAGTTGTGAGTATACATAAAGCAGAGGAAATAAAGAGAAGTATTTTAGCACGTTCAGCAACTTGTCGTGGCTTGACCAAAGACAAAGCAAAGGCTGTGCTCAACCAAAAACAAAGTTTCATTCGACTCTCCACTTTCATCACTGGGAAGAACCAATAGCACAAATACATCGCCAAAATTTTATTCTGCCGGCGATTATTTACCATTTCATGTGCTGTATTTAGATATTCCATAATGTGTAAATTTATAACAGTTATTCATTCTAAAGTATACACGAACTAAAATGAGTTATCACCTGATATCTTTGCCTTGAGTTTCAGCACTGCACCAGAGATAATTGCATTTTAATGATATTAGTGCAATGTTGCTTTTAAAACGAGCGACAAACAAATCAATTCGAGTTGAAACCCGAGGTAACATTGTTTGAAAGCATTTAGGGAAAGTGACATAGTTAAAGGCAAAGTATATTATCAAGATATGATTTGTAGGGTTCGAGGCAGGTGTGAAAGAGAAGTGTGTGATATTCTTTTTCAGCACAGCTTGGGTTTTCTCTGCAGTTCTGGTCACCTCATTAGAAGAAAATGCACGCTTACGCTACAAACTGTACAGAAGATATTGTCAGCACTGAAATGAAAACCCAGAAGGTAAGTTTAGATAGATAGAGATTGCTTTCTCTGTACTATGGGAAACAGAAGGGATCGATAATTTGTCGATATAATGTGATGCTGAATACATATAGAGTATGCAGAATGACATGATCATGAACAGATGGCCGTATATTTAATGTAATGGTTAAACCATTTTGAGAGGGGATGAGATGTTTTAGCACTCATCAGGCTAGGATGTACACAATGAATAACAGGACCCTATGAAGTATGGAGGAAAACGTGGCTGTGGGATGCATACCCAAGCACGCATTCAGGTCGATACACAAATATATAAAGAGGAATATCTTCCTTAGTATCCCAGACGTAGAATTTACGAGTAGGGAAGCTGTGGTATGACCATATAAAATACTAATTATGCCACAGCTGGAATTTCGTCGTGCAGTTGTGGTCACCACGCAACAGGAAGAGTATGATGGCATTGGAAGAGGGGCAGAGGAGATTCACCAGGATGATATCGAGAATGCAACTTTTCAGCGACAAGGTGAGACTCAATTGGCTGTGTGTGTTTTCCTTGGAGCAAAGAAAGCTGAGGTAGAAGATGTTTGGAGGGATTCAACAGTAGGAAGGGCATTCATAGGTCTGAGAGCAAGGACATTTTCCCAAAGCAGAGGCAGGAAGGGAGTGTAATGTGAGGGGCAGAAATTTAGGAGGGGATTTGGAGAAATATTCTTTTCACCCAGTTGGTGGTTGAACTGAAGCAGACTGCCCGAGGAGGTGACGGAGGCATGTATTCTCACAACATATAAAAGGTTTTTTACATGAAAAGTTGAAACGCCATATTTTACAAAGCTACGTTTCGAGTGCTGGAACGTAGGATTAGAATATATATGGTCAATTGCCGGCATGGATGCAGTGTTCTTATTTCGAAGCTGTATGACTCTATGATGCTGTGTAGAAAAAAAAACAGGAAATTTCTGCTTCCGATCTAATATATTTGTTTGATGTCTAAACAACGAGCAGAAAATCTGATGCAAACGCCTCCATTATTCGTTATAACTGCGCATTCGTCACAGTCTAAAATTTCTGTTTAATTCCGTAAATTCTTTGTATTACTCACCACAGTTGGCATCTGATAAACAAAATACAACAGTTCATCAGTGGTACAGCATATACTTTAACACTGCACTGAATTGACCTGAGCGAAACAATGACATAACATATTGTCGAAGATGAACTGAATCGAAACTGTCGAATTTACCTGTTTCCTTCTCACGTAGCTTATCCTCTGAAGAAACATATACATGAGAAAAGCTGTTTGGTTTTGAGATATGCTTCACAAATTCAGTTTTCATTTTGCAACGGCTGGATAACATTCTGGTAAGGCTGCTTGCAAATTCTGTATTGAATGCATTTTGTTGTCATAACAAGCGATGGGGAATTCGAGGGACTCCTGTTCATTGCCCATTCTAATGCATTGAATAGAAAAATATCGAGACCCATAGCTTTTGAATTGACAAGTTTCAGGCAGACTCGCTTTTTTATGTGATCATCAGGTGGGCGCTGCCGATAATGTTGCATATTTTGCCAAGCTGCAAGGAAAGACAAGATCTAATGGATGTGGACAGGCTGATAATTAGAATTCATTGTTTAATTATTATTTATTTGTGGAGAACTGCATATTGCAAAATCAGTTGTGACCTTTCCCAAGTTGCTTTGTTCTGTTTCTTTACAGCTGTTTTCACTTTATGAAACTATTGAGTATTACCAAAGGTTTGCCCATGTTGCTCTTATTATTCATCGTCTAATTTGATAGATTGATCAGAATTTGTTGGTTTGATTATCTTATTTTATTCAAGCTCTAAGCTGCTGCTGTAGCAAAGATTTACACTTATAGTGTCCTGTGCTAGCATTCAACTGCGTCTATAAAGGTTGGATATAAAACAACAACACTGGAAGAATGAATTTCAAGGAATCAATGCAACCGTGGCGCATATTTCTTGCATACGACACGCGCATCAAGCTCATCACGATTTTGTGATTGCGCAGTGCAAACGACCTCAAGGCTTCTCTGCCACATCTCACCAACAAAGCAGAGTGGTTCTTGTGATCGTGTGTTGAATCATACAGCTCTGCCCCCAACCGCGCTGGTGGCCCCTTGTTGTTGAAGGATTTTATAATAATTCTTGAAATTTGACGATGATCAGATAATTTTGAAATAAAAATCAAGTAATTTAAATAAATATAGCTAACTTTAAAAAGGCAAACATACTTGAAGCACATTTAACCAATGCAAATTAATTGAAATATATGTGGTGAAAAAAGATCAAAAACAAATAAAACTGCATTTATTTAAAAAAAAGGCCCACGATCCCATTTAAATGATGTCACGAACCAGCAACAAAAGAAACACACTGAGCATGATTTAGTGTTAAAAACTATTTTATTAATTACTACTTATGATAATACGTAAAATAAAAGTAAAAATGTTAGTATGTTAGAATTCAAAAATGTTAAACCTCGAACGTTAACCCCAAAACTAAACTCTTCGTGTGTGTGTGGGTGGCAAAGTCCAAAACTCCCAGTTCCGGAATGGTTCTTAAAGTTCAGTTCCGCAAGCCATAAGGTGAAACATGAGCAAGGGCTTCTTCAACAACCACCGTTGTCTGAAGATAAGACGTAGATGTAGAGAACATAGGGAGAGTAAATACGAAATCCAAATGTTCCATGATGGAACCCAAACGACACTTCAGTGTTTACTCGGTAGTGACTTCCTCACCCCGAAAAGCATCCGAATCGTGGTCGTCCACACACAAATACCTGTTTCCTTCTACACGTCAGCAATAAAGTGAACTCCACCGGATTACTTCCAACTTCCATACATGGATTTCAGTGGCAAACACAGTTATTGTTTCTTATCCATCGATAGAGAAAAACAAGCAGGCTGGTGTCTCTCTCCCTTCTCTCTCTCTCCTTCGTCTTCTGACTTCTTCAACAACGTCATTACGTCCTTTATCTTCTATTGACTTAAGCACGCCCCACACACACATACACACACACTCTCTATCTTAAAGAGACTTTCACTGAGTCCGTAACAATGAACAGAGCCAACTAGATATTCGGCAACCTTGGCTAACATAACTTGAAGTGCCTCGATGTGAAGTGCATCCAGCTTCTCGACTAAGCACGATGCGGAACTGCAGTTTGGTTCATGCAGGAACTCGGGGATAGAACGAGATTTGAAGTGCACCAGTATTTTACTGCTATGTGTTCCAAGCCTCTGTTCTGCAGTGTGCACTCGCAGAAATTAGGAAGGCGTTGACCCGTAAGTCACATCCAGTTGAAAGTTGTTTTCCTGACGCAAAACAGCAAAACCACCAGTTTGGAACATTGTAGTTATCCGTCACGTTAGTAAGTAGTTAAACCGAGGAATCGAACAAGAGATGATAAAACAAATCCGATGTATAATGTGTATTGGAAGTATGATATTTCTGCCTCCACCTTAATTACCTAACTCAATTTACTTTCCTGCGTCTTCAAAGTACACCGTATTTATCTCTGTGCTTAACAACGTAACTTCTGAAAAAACTTACACAGCCCTCATTAAGTTCTATGTAACGAAATGATATTTAGATTTTGGTCATGGGTTGTGGTCGTCGTTGGTAGTACAGACATCTCTTGCTTATCCCTGATTGCCACTTAACCGAGGAAAATGTTATGTGTCTACCACTCTTTCTTTCCTCAGCAGACAACAGCTCTAACTTTCCAGATAAATATAACTTTTTAACATTTTATACCGCCAACACATCCTTCCATTTTGCGATGAAGCATAAATGTGTAGGGTTTACCATTTTATGCAGCTGTACCATGACGTTCCTACTCTTACATTCTACACCTTTAGCAGCAACAACAAATTATCACACTTTTATTTAAAGCCACCTTATTTACTAGTATCATCCGGCGAATATGTATTCCAGTTTGGCTGCGTTCCTTTTCACTTCTCAATTCTTCACTATTTTTTAGAAGTTATTTCCTCGACTCCATGACACCAAATGCATTATCCCATACTTCTTCGAATTCAAGTTATTTTGTGCTTTCCGCGCACATTTTCTGCGTTTCTGCAGCCTCCTTTTTTGTCAGTTTTAAACGACACCAGTAATTGTTCATCTACAATTGCCATGACTACAGTGTTTATCTGCGAACAGGATTATAGTAGGTGTACCGGTAAGTTTTGTTAATAGAAACTGCACCAACGATGGAAACGCAGTAACTATAATACATCCATATAACATAAGGTACTTAATTGATTTCATTACCTAAATCTTGAAGTGCTTTTTTCAGTTTTTTGGCTTCTAAAGAAATTGAAATAAATCGCTTGAGCTACAAGGCTTCTAATTGTACACAGACATTTCTGGATATATGGCTTATTTTGGATCAAAATATTTTACCGGTATTGTATTCAGGATTTCAAAACTGCATTTTGTGCTCCACCATTAGCTGTCCATATTGCCTGCAGAAATCACTTCCTCACAATACTTCAGCAGTGGATTTATTTAACTTACAGTTGTCACAATACAGCCCTTCTTCAAATTAAACATTATAAGAGAAAAGCGCCTGGTTTGAATGGGGTGCAGTAGGTTAAACCCGTATGTTTTCCCGAAAATTAAATATATTTTGCAAGGAGTTATTCATTCACACTCCATTGGAAATCAATAAAGGGCCGAAGAAAAGAAGGGACGATGACTTTTGTACTTTGAAATCTAGTTTCTGACTCTTCAGGAACATCATGATTAAAATTTTCCAAACAACAATGTCATACTTTTGAGGGTTTGAAATATCGAATCTGTTACATTTCAGCCGAAAACATTGTGCATTGATTTTTTTTTCAATTTCTGTTGAGAATACCTAAAGCAATTTTAGGTATAGTAGCGTCCTCTAACGTATTTTACCTTCATCCTTTTTGGTCATCTCTCCTTCTGTAAAATAATTTAATTTACATTCTTGAAGCGACCGTGGTAGCTGTACAAAATTCATATCCTAAATCATTCTGGGTACCACAATGTACAACATTTGATATTAACTACACGCAATTTAGCGTCCTGAACAACTATGACGACGTTGCACTTATGTAATGGCGGGGTAGGTTTGAGGAGTCAGACGCACTACTCCTGCTCCTTTTATCATTAAGCACACGTAATATTTTGAGCACAAAAATGGTACATAAAATCTAAGTCTGCAAGTAATAACCTAAAGAAACATCCAAAGTATTTAATGGAAATGACATCAGTCAATATAAGCAATGGGAAATAAATGTTTAAAATAAATTGAAAAGTCACTCAAATATTGTGACCAATGCAGCACGTAATCGACTGGACTTTCAGCAACAAATAACAAATAAAAAGTTAGGAGCCGGATGAGGCTACTTGGCCCTCAAGATTGCCCCACTACTTAATATGTTCACAACTGATCTGCTTATAACCTGGACTGCATTCAGAATCGGAATCAGGTTTATTATCACTGACATATGTCGTGAGATTTGTTGTTTTGCAGCATGAAACGTAGGACACAATACATAAAAATCACCATAAATTGCAATAAATAAATAAATATAGCAAAAGAGGAATAACGAGGTAGCGTTCATGGGTTCATGGACCTTTCAGAAATCTGATGGAGGAGGTGAAGAAGCTGTTCCTGTCACGTTGAGTGTGGATAGTCAAGCTCCTGTCCCTGATCCCCCATGGTAATAATGATAAGAGGGCATATCCCAGATGGTAAAGGTCCTTAATGATGGATACCGTCTTCTTGAGCCACCACCTCTTGAAGACGTCCTCGATGGTGGAGATGGTTGTGCCCGTGATGGAGCTGGCTGAGTCGACAATCCTCTGCAGCCTCTTTCGATCTTGCACATTGGAGCCTCCTTACCAGGCGGCGATGCAATGTGCAGGATCGAACGATTCACTTCTACCCTCATACTGTTCAACCCGCACGATTATCAAGAATCTATATTATTGCATTAAAAATGTTCAGAGACTCTGCTTCCACTGCCCTTCGAGGAAAAGAACATGAAGACTCATGACGCTCTAAGGGCAACGTGAAGAACGCCTCCTCTCTGCCGTAAATGTTATACCTAATGGTAATTCTCGTGCAAGAAGAAATATCCTCTTTACCCTGAAACTGTCAAGATCCCGAAGAATCATACATGTTTTAATCAAAACGTCCCCTCACTCTTCTAAACTCAAGTAGATACAGATTTCCCCATGGGATATCCTGTCCATTCCATGTATTAACCTGCGTATTAGTCTCATGTCAAAGATAGAAGGTGTTATCGACTGGGTTCACTTAAATGGATGTGAACCGTTTCAACAATAGTCAAGACACAATCCAGACCAAAGCAGTTCGTTTTAACAGCACCCCACAGATACAGGATACCCAACAGTGTGGTTCGGATGAAGTGTACATAAACTCATGAAACAAATTGCTGCGTCTCCCCAAATCTTTCTCGTAAGCCCATTAAAATCTATTGTAATATCTTCTAAAGTCATGCATCATCCTGTTGTGCAAACATGGTGTTGTACTTTTATTGCCACTGGATCAAAACTTCGATGTCTCCACAGTAAAAATGAAAGGCCGTAACACTTTAATAATTTAGGTTCCAGAAGCTTAAAAGCGTGAATCACTACCGTTTTCTCAATGAAACTCAAGAAAAGACAATAAACCTTGGCCTTCCACGATGGTCCACTTTTTTTGAATGCTGAGGAAAGTATTTGCCCTTTAAAAGTTTATTTTAAAATGAAGTCATGTTTATGAGCCTTTTTTCAAAGAAATTATGCAATCTATCAATAAACATAAACAATTCGATATAACTTTCTTACATTGACCTTCACCTTCCTTTCTTAATCAACATTTACAATCTATTCATGAGAGAAAATGCAAAACTATGAATGAGTTATCTTCAACGATTAACGTTTTTACCTGCATCACTCAGCACCTTTCGTAATTTTTCCAATTCTGAAATGCAAGTAAGCTATTCGTTTTAATGACATTGAGTGAAGCATAGTATGATTCGAAAAATAAACACATATATCAGCTTGATTCAGGACTGTTGGAAGGGGGCGATAGAAGCTGGTGCCTATGATTGACGAAACCTTGCTATTTTAAAGAGGATTTTTTTCCTGTAAGTAGCCATGGGGGAGATCTTCAAAATAATGTTTATACTTTAGTTGGAAATAGTTTGAACTTTCTAAGTGTATTGCATTATATAATGTTGCCTAGTGAACTATAGAGCGTGAATGATGATTTTCCAAAAATCCTCGTGTATATGAACAGCAATGCGCTGCATACATCCATTGAGGACAAGGCGTAGGAAACACTCCTGAAGCACATTAAATTAATTATCACAAACCCGTTCAAATTATTAAGATTAATTGTTCAACAAATATAGATAACAGAAGAATATGCGATAAAAGGAAGTCCGCTTATTATCTGCAAGCATAGACTGATCAATATTAATATACTTACCTTCTTCTTTGCCTGAATTACAAAAGTGCAGTTCAAAGTGAGTAAAAATCGTATTGGCATGTTGTATAGAATTTATTGTGTTTGAAATGTCAGTACAAGGAATTGACACGCCTTCTTTTAGTTTAATCAATCTTAAAGTTTCTAATTACTTTCTGTATTTCAGACGTTTTGAGTTTTGGAAATTTGCAACTCTCAAGGGTGTAGAACGTTATAAATGCCCTTTTTTTCTAGGGCGAAGGCTTGATTAGTTCACATATAACAAAATATTGTCTTATTTTACCACAAGTAATAACTACGACTATTTTAATATCTTGTCACTATGCCTGTTTCGAACTCCTGGTCAATAAATTATTATACCTGTATCTTGCCGACGGAGTAGTTCCTCTGAGATTTAAGAGGCAACAGTTTGCGTGTTATATTTTCAATAATATCGTTGAGTATTTTACAACAGCAATTTATCAATGCATAATAATGGGGACTTTAATTCGTCTGTTGCCTCAGTTATTCAGTGCGAAATACTGAATCCATGACTTATTTGTATATTCATGGTCTGCAGCTGATTTTGCAAAGTCATTTATTCATGCAGTTGCTATCGGATTAAAAGTAAGCCACAAATTGTAACATTTAATAGCATTAATGCACAGTATCCTGAAAAACATCCTTATCACTGGAAAACAGATGTTATGAATGTGAATTTACGCAGAAATAATTAGAACTTGGAATCAAACGTAAACGTCATGCCATAATCGTAATTTGATCATCAAAGAACAGTGTGGGTATTTGCGATAAGGCGAAAAGACAACAGATTGAGTATAATTATATCGCATTCTCAAATACCTTGAAAAAATTGCGATCGTTTGCTTTTCAGCGATCGTACAAAAAGGGGAAATTTCATTGAAAATAAATAAAATGCAAATGCCGGAATTATAAAATTAGCAGAAACTATTGGAAATACTCAGTGGGCCAGGTCAGATCTGTGGGAACATAACCAGAGGTACGTTTCAGGTCGAATATCTTTCGTCAGAACTTGTCAAAACTGTTCTGACGAAGGGCCATCGACCTGAAATGTTTATCTTCCCGCAGATGCGGCCTGATCTGCTGAGTACTTTCAGCAGGTTCTGTTACGTGAGATTTCATTGGTGATCTTCTGCCTCTTTCCTTTCAAATAAGCAGACCAAGAAGAAGCCATATGAATGGCATCTTTTAAAATTCTTGTGGTAGGGTTTGAACAAAGTGCATAACAAACTACTCTGTTTATATTTTCTCTCATTTATCATTTTCATTTCTTTTTTTCTCCAAATCCATAGCTTCCCTCCTTCCATATCTCCACAGAGATCCCCTTGCATCCCCACGCTGCCCCGATGTGTTGGACTGTTTGGTTGTCTAAAATATTTCTTTCACTTTAGGTTATTTAATTCGCAGGTCAAAATGTTTCTAAAATATATCTGTAGTATATTTAATCGAAGATCGCAATTTGCATAAGTATGCCTCGGCAAAATCAAATAATTACAGACCTGGCTACCGATATAATGGGAGTTCCAGGATTTAAGAGTCACTCACAGCAATATTGCAACAGGGTGCTTTTACTCCCGGATGAAAGAATGCAATAAATTTGCTGATTATTGTCGTCCTTCCGAACTTTAATCAGTGATAATCACGGATAGACTCGCTGAACTACAACCATGGAGATTGAATTCTTATAATTCACGTGGAGACTGTGATAGTTTTCTCTTAAGCGCTTGTTCCCTTTTGCACACACAATAATAGATATTGCTGTGTTAAAACTTCACCGTGTTTCTCTCGGTTTGGTGACCAGAAATGTATAAATATGAAAATTTACGATTTTAAATTTAAAAGTCGAAAACGTCAGCGACTGTAAATAAAAAAAAATCCCGAAGGTGCTCATCAAGTGAGACAGCTTGAGACAGATCAAGATGGAACTAGAGCTAATGTTATAGATGGAAGGAAAGTTAACATTTTCATCATTTTTTGTCTTCTTGTTTCGAAACGAGTTTTGTACCGTATTTTCAAATTGCACGTCAGAACGCCCCGGAAACACTTGCAAAGATACTTTTTGCTTTATTCTTGCCCCAGATCTGAAAATGTAGCTGAAGAGCTGATCAGTCCATTGAAGCATAGAATATGCCTTTGCATAAATAACTAAAACACTACAATGCATCGGAGACGAATCGGCTTACCAACATTCAGTCGAATAGCTTCTATTTTCTTACGTTCTAGGAAGCATATTTCTCATTAGCTATGTGCTCAATGATAATATTTAAAGATGAAATCGAGTATTTGTTTGCCCGAGGACATAAACGTACTGTATATCTGTTGAAGCTTTTAAGACCAGGTAAATACTTAAAATTAAGATTGAACAACAACGCAACAGCAACTATTTCTGCAGCAGTGGAACTCTCAAAATCTTGTTGCGTGCCGCCCTGTCGTCTGTTCGTGAGGTGCCACAGGCCACAATCGGTCAGGATAAGATAAGGATAAGATATCTTTATTAGTCACACGTACATCGAAACACACAGTGAAATGCATCTTTCGCGTAGTGTTCTGGGGGCAACCCGCAAGTAGTGCCACGCTTCCGGCGCCAACATAGCATGCCCTCAACTTCCTAACCCGTATCTCTTTGGAATGTGGGAAGAAACGGGAACACCCTGAGGAAACCCACGCAGACACACGGGGAGGACATACAAACTCCTTACATGCAGCAGCGGGAATTGAACCCGGGTTGCTGGAGCTGTCATATAGTTACGCTCACTACTACACTACCGTGACATCAGTTGGCTGAAACCGCGTGCCTCTGTCTGGATTTCTTTCCACAAGTATTTAATCAAAACATTGTTAATTATATTAACAATAGAAAATATTTAATTTTTTGAAGGACGGTAGTGATATGTAAGTTTATTGAAACATTCATGTTGATTAAAATACAATTATTTACAATTTCACTGAAGGTGGACGATCTCGTTCAAACGAACGTGGCCGTGCTCGGTAGCAGAGGGGTGAAGGTTAGGTGTGGGTAAGAAGGTGTCACTCAGGTGTCACGTGCTCAAAACCCTTAGGATTAGGCTCTTACGAAAACAAGACGCAGCTTTCAAGGAGTCCATGGGCAGAGCTGTTGACCAAATGCGTCGCCATTTGTCCTCTAATTTTATTTGTAATTAAACTCCTGAAAGTCTGGAACTCACTGATGTGTAGTGTAGATAACCGTTAAATTCCTACAGAACAGTCGTCTAACATTCAGTACAATCTTACTGCAATAACAACTCTGCAATACACAAGAAAATAAAAGAACGCAAGAAAATAGAACTAGGAGCGGACCAACTGTACCCTTAATGCTGCTCCGCCAGTCACTATGTTTATGGCTGATGTCCTCCAGACTTCATTGCACTTCTGTGACAGTTAGTATCTTTTTCCACTTTAATATATTTTATTCTAATCTCAAATCGCTATTCAATCCAGCTTTATTATGGTAAGGATTAGCCTCGGGAGAGTTAATGGTCACCCAGCCTTCCAGTAGCTTCCGTGTAAGGCTGAAGAGACAAAGGAGTCTTTCTTCAAACAGTTGCCCTTTGCTTCCGCATGTCGCTGAAACCTACACATGATTTATGGCACACAAATTCAGGACAATTCATCATACGGAGCTGAATCTTTCTTGCTGTGGTTGACGATTCCGATCGGAACTCTCAGCCTTCAGCAATTGCTGCAGAAGAACGCTCCCGAACTTTTCGAACATGCTATATGTTCGTAATTTATTGAAGGACAGTTGTTGCTGCACCACTCGCCACCTCTGCCATTGGATGCTACGTGGAATACGGCTTTTTGTGGTTCCCAGCATTATTTAAAATCTTGCATAGAACTGATGAGCTCATGCATTTGAATGGAGATCTTCAGCCCACAGGATTGGGAAGATAATAATTTTATTTAATTATTTTACTTCATTTTATGCTTTAATAATTTTAAGCCTTTGAACGTGTATCAGAGCACTTCACTTTATCATTAAAATTAAATGATATTTTAACACTTTTACGCAACCTATATGTCAAAAAATATAGAAATTTTGAAATAATATTTTTCTTTCAAAAAATTCGAAGAACGAACCAGAATTTTCTCTTCTCTCAAAGATTGTTAGTAGAACTCAAGAGGCTGTCTCTGCAGTCTACAAAGTCTGAGGGGTAAGCAACACTAAGTTCTTACTGCTTGAGCGCCAGTGACAACAGCTTTTTGTATTTGGCACAGGAAAGTACGAGCAGGACTGACTACAGGTGGGCCTTGCGGGTGCAGCTTGATTCTATCCAGAACTATCCAGTTATTTGTCTTTCAACCGAGTTTTATTCAAAGTTATCCGATCCTAGCCTAGCACTTTTGGATCCAGCACACTGCCTGGAGTCTTCTCCTGGTCACACCTAATTGCCCTGGAACAAATGGACGTCAAATCTGACGATTTAGCTCCGAAAGGTATCCGGTAAGGCGGATTGAGCTCCATTCTGTGAGTCGTCCTTATACAGTAGAAACCGAAGGATTCACTTCCAAATTGCATTGACATCATCAGAGCTGTTATTAAAATACCTCTAAAAGCTATATAAGCTGAACATATTGAAAAGACGCATTATTGGCAGTATACAGCTTTAAAATAGAAAATAATAAACCATAGAGATAAAGATAATTAAAATAATTAAAACTGTAAAATATGGAAATATTTAACTGTGGTTAGCTTCCTTCACAGAGTCGGCGATCCCATTGAAATATGAAGTTGCCGATCCTACTCCAATTCCCCTATGTTAAAGGTGAGGATCGGGTAGAAATTCCACGTGGATCCCCTCTTCACAGTGTTACTGAATCATGAACCCTGTATATGAGGCACAAGAGACTGCAGATGCTGGAATCTGGAGCAACCAACAATTTGCCAGAGGAACTCAACAGGTCCAGTAACGGGTCAGTCTTCATGCGGGGTTTCGACCAAAACATCGCAATTCCTCCACCCCCAACAGATGCTGTTCGAGACGCTGAGATCCTCCAGCAGATTGTTCGATAAGCCCTGTGTTGGAGCTGATATCACATTAGCCGGTAAAGGAAACAGAGAAAGGTTGGGTCTCCTTCATTTGAGCGCACATAGGCGGAAGTTCTCGAGTTCCCGAGGAGAAAATCTTTCATAGGCCGATTGTTGCACTTGAGCTGCTGATATCAGACAGGATGCTTCACCACCGTGGTTGAATTGGTATGTTTTCTCCAATGCCTAAATGACCTTGCATCATAGAATCTTGCAGCACATGCTGCTGCAATCCAGTCAATTCAGCATACACGTTCTCGACCTCAGGAAAAAAAAACAACCTTAGTTTAATGTCGAACACAAATAATTTCCCCACCCCTTTCTCTGTTTGGCTTAAATGTGCACCTTGGCATTCGGTCATCTCCCCACAGGATTCCGATTCCGGAAATCATGCTGCTGACTTGCTGAGAAGCTTCTTACGATCTCAGAATATAAAGTCACTGGCGTCTTGACAAACATTTCAACAAATGATAAGTGCATTTGCAACGTGTGTTCAATGTATTTGCTCAGAATACTCACCAAACGCTTGCGAACGGAACAACCCTCCGAATGCCGTTTTCATAATTTACTGATCCATCTCTATTTTTATACTCGCGTAGCTACCCTTCCACGCAATTCCCCCTCCCCCATATCTGCATGATAATTCCTTGAGTATTTTGCACAGTTTGCGTGTTCGTTCATTTTATCCTTGCTAACTCAATCCAAAATAGATCTGTCGTCTTTAGTTCAAGACAAATGACTTTTCTTCTTCATGCGTTCTTCTCCACAGAGAAACTATACGATCTAACTGCCGAGGAGATAGCTCCAAATGAAAGTGCAAGAAAAAAAGTATTTCACCTTCTTGAGTTTCACGTATTTGTTCATCTGCAAGGTTGAAAAAGTAAAAGAAAATACATTAACTGCAACGATGACAAATAAAATGTCGTAGGGTTCTTGCCTTGATTTTCGAAGATTCCCTTCTGCAGCAATTGAACACAAATATTCTAATACGTTAAACAACATTCATTACATTGACTATTCATTCCTCCGGTGAACTTACTTCCCCTGTTTTACCATATCTGTTTTTTTGTTTGTTTGATAGCTCAAGAGCCTGTTTTAATGTAATCCATCGTCCGTCTACATTTTCCTCATGCCCGACAAATTAGTGACAAAGTCGACTTTCATTGTATTAAGTTACTCATGCTTCAGTATCTGCATCCTTACAACAGTTACAGCCAATGCCATTCTTTTTTTTCGTGTAAATACTGAATTTCTTTCAGTGAATTAAAGCCTCCCTCTGTTCCTTTGCCCACCAAAGCACTTACATATTCTACTTTTAGTTGAGGTGTCAACGTTACCTGGCAGAGCAATTACTTGCTTCTCTTACCTTCTGATTTTTTTAAAAACTTTATTTATACGGTACTGTAACAGGCCCTTCCGGCCCAACGTGCCCGCACAGCCCAATTACGCCCATGTTAACGTACCAACCGTACGTGTTTGGAGTGTAGGAGGAAACCGGAGCACCCGGAGGAAACCGACGCAGTCACAGGGAAAACGTACAAAACTCGTTGCAGACAGGGAATTGTCTGCGCCGGCGCAGTAAAGCGCTATGCCAACTGCTGCGTTACCGTGCTTCCCGAAGGTATTTCTGAAAGTGTTTTTTCTTTTGCTCTTATTATCACACTTGCAGTTAGTAGTATAATAAACTCGAATTATTTCCAGAGTAGGCAGTGTTTTTCAGCACGGAAAATTAAGAAAAATATGTTAAATCTGTAAACAATCCTTGCAGCAAGTGGTAAGATTTTTTTACAGTGTCATACGAAGCTTATCCAGAGAGGAAATTTACGTTTCTCGTCAGTCTTTAAGTTTTGGTCAGTCAATGAATTATGACGTTATAGACTCAGAAACTGGCCCTTCAGCCCACCCTGTGAATGCCGCCCATGAAGGTCCCGATATCTTGGTCCCATTTACCAGTAGTTGGTCCGTAACCTTCTATGTATGAGGATTCAAATGCTGGTCGAGATATTTATTATATGTCGTGAGAGTGTTTGCCTCCACCGGACTCTCAAGCAATATTTTCCAACTCCAACCGCCCTTTGGGTGAAAAAAAGCTTCTACATATCCCCTATAAACCTCTTACTCATTATCTTACACCAATACACTCAGGTTTCAGACAGCTCTGCTATGGGAACATGAGTATTATACTCTATACTGTTTATTCCCCCGCCCCATAAGTTTGTGAACATCTAACTGCCCGCCAATTCTTCTTCGCTCCAAGGAAAAGCAAACGCAATCTATTCAATCTCTCATCAGAACTGAGGCACTTTATCCCAGGGAACATCCTGGTGAATTTCCTCTGCACCCACTCCTGAGAAAACAATTTCACCGAACATTCCAGACGTTGGCTGATCAATGTTTCATAAAGCTACACGGTAGCTCGCCTGCTCTTGTACTGCATGCCACGGCAAATGAAGACGACCTTCTGTAAACCTTCTTTACCACCCTATCTAACTGCGCTGCCACCTTCAAGGATATTTCAATGTGTAGACCAATATTCCTCTGTTCTTCAAGAATCCCCAAAGACCTTCCATTCATTGCGAATGTCCTGTCATCATTTGAACTCCCAAAACACAATACTTAGTACTTATCAGGGTTCCATTCCATTGCTCAACTTACCAACTGACCAATATCTTCTGTAGACGACTACCATTACCCTCACTATCCGCAATTCCACCAATTTTTGATTATGCAAATTTCCACTGAGATTATGCATATTTGTCGGCCAGAAACACATATATCAAATACGAAATGCTAAAAAAAAATATCCCTTACAGTATATTTTGTGCTTTGAGCAAATAAAAAATGCTGCTAAAAGCAACCTTGAGCACGGTGACATTGACAGCATACCAAGGAGGATGCTGAGTCAGTAACATTTATATGGAGAGGAGTTCCCGGAATAGTATTATCATCACAAAGCCAACTTACATATTTACAGATTTCCCTGATCGGGAGAGTATAATTTGCGACAGTAGATAGGCGAGCAAATACGATCGGAGAGCTGAAGCTACAGCATTATTTAATGAAAACGGAAGTTGATAGCACTGAATATAAACCGACTTTATGATGTTTTTCCAACAAAAACCATCAGTGTGGACATGGAATTAGGCGCTCAAATACTGAAGCTCACTTAATGCTAGATGATACTAAATGTAGTTTAGAGGGAGCTAATTTTGTTTGCATATTTCAATTCCAGTGGCCTTTGGCACCTTATTTTTCTATCTGCACCGCACTTTCTCTGTAACTGTGGTACTATATTCTGCACTCTGTTATTGTTTTTCCCTTTGTACAACCTCGATGTACTTATGTTTGAAATGATCTGTTTGGATGGCATGCAAAACAAAGTATTTTTCCACTGTATCTCTATGCATGTGACAATAATAAACTAATTGTGAAACACCAATTCAAAAGCAGAAATAAAGTCGACAAGCTTAAATAGTGTGTGCGTAATGTTCCAGGTTACCCTTAAATAGTGTGTACGTAATGCTCCAGCACATTAGAAATAAATATGATGTGCTTACAAAGGCGTAGATAATGTTTATGCAAGTCGAATTGCACCAGAATTGGCAATGATTCCCTTTTGAAAGGATAAAGTTTGGACCACAGATAACAGAAACGTGGGGAATCAGCTGTTAAAGGTAATCAACTAAAACTAATTGAGACATTGCACCAGCTGGGGAGAACGGAAATAGAAATTATGAAAATAATTTAGTTATTAGCAAATCGAAGAGAGATTAAGAAATAACTTTATTCTTCCGCGAATAGTTAGAACGTGGAAAGCCCTATCTTAGTAACTGTTCGCAGTAATCAGCACAACCGCCATTAATGTTGTACGCGAGGAAGATCCGGACAAAAAGGAATGTCGATGTGGGTAAGTTCAAGAAATCCAGGAGGCCGCGCATGTGGAGAACGTTTAGTGGGCTGGATGACGAGTTTCTGTGCGTTTTTATCTTGCAAGAGTTTACTGTAACGCACTGACAGTTACCCGCTGGGTTCGTCATGATGAAGGAAGAAACAGACCATGCCAGAAATAGTAAGTATAGACAAAGAGGTGGGGAGAGAACCTGCGTTAAGGTTTCTGACCGATAACTTTCTTGAGAACTAGAAAAATTAGAAATTGTAAACATCCTCAGTTGCAGAGCAATGTGTGTGTGTGTGTGTGTGTGTGTGTGTGTGTGTGTGTGTGTGTGTGTGTGTGTGTCTGTTTGTGTGTGTGTGGGGGGCGGGGGACGTGGTCGGGCGGGATCTGGAGAGGAGTTCGAACATGATAGGGAGAAGATGAAAGGAGGCAGATGAAGAAAGGCTGAAATGCAAGACGGTGTTCGTGCCCGTTCGTCAGATCCGATATAAACCTAAAACATAGATGTTTTCTGACGTTTCCTAGTTCTGATGGAAGGTTATTGGCCTGAAAAGTTAACAATTCTTCTTGCTCCCCAAATGGCGACACTGTTGAGCATTTCTACAATTTCCTGTTCTTATTTCATGTGTTTACAGGAGTTTAGCAAGATTTTAATAGCATCAATTAGTTTTATACATTTTGTTTCATTTACCAGATGTTTTGCATCTGTTAACTTATGTCGCCGACCATCAGAAACATTTAGACAGAACAGAAAAAAAAAGTATCTGGCAACACTTCATTTGAATGTAATTATGAATGCAATCCTTAGCTTCCACCTCTGACGGCATAATTATCACTAACCGATCACGTTATTTTGAAAAATGACGACAGAAATTTACCCGCAGGATATTGGGAATCACGCGATTGCAAACGGTATAGGTGATCTCATACTACGCGAGTCCAACTGGTAACCCGATCGGTAGAAGAACTTGGAAAGTTGATGAGCAAGGTATTTGGCATTTACCTAATTTCTTTGTCCAAATTTTTGATACTTTCAAACGAGGTAAACATTAAGGCGAAGCATAAGTACGTTTGTCTCTTCAAATGACCTGCTTTGGTACTTTTAGAGATCAATTATTGAAACATCGTGACACGTTTTCATAACTCACCATCTTTCTTGGCATGTTTCTGAAGTTCTAGAGTGAAAATGCGAACAAATAATTTTTGGTTAATGTTCAGTTTGCACATTTTTGATTTCATATATCCAAATATGCTTTGAAGAGGTATTTCAACCTGTATTGTTAGTGATTACCTTCTTCTTTGAGTTGCAACTCATTTTCTTTTGGAATAAAATAAAAATGTCAATAGGTTTTTGATGATTTTCCTTAACGATTTGAAAAACAAAGACAAGTACCTAGTCCTGCAGGCCACAGAAATCCCAGAGTTCATTTCGGTGTCACCGAACAAGCCTGAAAAGGCCAAAACCAGGAGTGATGCTTGATAATGCATATCATTTGTCTACACATTTCCCCCTTTCCTCACAAACAGTTTAATCCCAACAGAGTGAACTGTTTAATCATTAATTATTAAAAAAAAGTCTTTTCTACTTAATCAATGATGAGCAGGCAGCAGGTTTATTTCCATCAGGATATCTTACTAAGCTCATGAGCGGATTGAGGATCTCGTTGCAGGAAGCAATGAGAATATCATAAATGGATGCGAGAGACGTTAAAATCGGCAGCAGAACCGATCTCAAATGTGTTCTTGCACAGGTAACAGGCTTTTACTCGATAGGTAACCCAACACTGTGATTCTGCTGAAATAGAAGAAATTCTGGATGAACAGTTCAACTCGTTCTGCTGATATTCACATATAAATGTTAATATGGAGTTACTGAATTCACAGCCTGATTTTTACTATATAATGGGAAAGATCCCATGATATTACACAACACTCAGAATCAGAATTATTACCACTCACATGTGACGTGTAATTCAATTCAACTCGAGCAATTAAATGCGCCATACTACTCTGACAGTCAGCCAGCAGTTCGGAGGGACGAGTCCACAATCATTAGCCTTTATGGACTTCTGTTCCTGTGCACTGCAGTGTGGAATTATGGAGCATTTGAAGGGCAGAAGCGATCTACTCTGATTTCCTATGCACTTCCTGGCTCAGAATTGAGCCCAAGGGAATCAGTAAGGAAATGCCTCTTCAGTTTATTTCAGTGACAATGGGTGCACCTAGATTTGGCCTGGCTATTACTTTAAATCATTCAGTCACTTAACCAGCAAACATTTTCATACTTTGTTGAAGCTGAAGGTTGATCAAAAGAACAGCATCGTTTGTGACAATAGTTGACAGAGGATCGATATTCGTCAACATCATAATTCATCATAACTTCACTGAAAAGTTAAAGAGTTAAACATTTTATGTTAATACATCGATGTTAATGTCGTTGGTAAATCTGCATACATTGAATCTGGTTTCAAATACATCCATCATGTTTTCAGAATTTGATCGAGACCTTTAGAAACAGTGGGAAGGGCTTTTGACAGCATAAGTTTTCAGGAGGATTTCAGAAAGGTTCATTACTGAGGAATTTGTGATCGCAACGACCAGCCTCCTGGTCGCTTGCGGAACACTCAGCTTCATGGACGTCACAGCAGTGAAGTCGACAGGAAACTGGGAACTGCACGCCTGAAATGTGGTGGAACGGTGGGCATTCAGAGAGAGACAATGCAAGTTGCAAACCTTGGCAAGCACCATCCAGCCTATTGAATAATACCCAACGGCGAGAAATGTTAATTGTCAATAGGGGCGAAAAAAAAACATAAATGTATTTAATGCATTGTGGATAAATTAATAAGTAATGCATATTAATACCCTGTCAATTAACATCACAAGATATATTAAAGAAAAGACCTTCATTAAACTTCAGCTTCAAAAATAACGAGTAGACAGAATGGAAAAACCTGCAGACTATGTGACTGAGTACTTTATATTTAATGGTGACTTGTTACAGTAGCAGACAGACAGAAGCTTGGAATTTTGTTTCTTCCACATCCATTTTATTCGCGAAAGGATTGTCAATAATGCAGTCCAGATGTCCACGAGCAAACGCTAATATAGGATGGAAAATCTGGTTGCTGACCGAGTTCGGAACTGAAACGTTACTTCCTTTCTGTCATATTGCTCGTGATAACATACTTAATAGATATTTGGAGGATGGGATGTAAGACAATTAGTTCTCGTTCATTATAAATTCATCACATTAAACCTAGTGAATGATTTACTGAGCCGATTAACGTCTGAAACAAAAAGAAAACGAACTTTGGTAGATTTATTACGTCAACGTTGCGCTGGAACGTGGCGAATCGTTGCAAGATGCTCTCTGCAGATTTATTCATTTCTTCTATTATAATTGTTTTATTCTTTTAAATCTAAATTCTATAAGAATTACTTTATCCTGCATTCTGTTGTTTTCCCTTGTACTACATCAGTGCATTGTTGTAATGAAATGATCTGTGTGGATGACATGCAAAACAAATCATATAACTGTACCTCGGTAGGTGTCAATAATAAACCAATTTACTTCAATTAAACTGTAGATGAGTTCCATTATTTTATATTTCATACTTAATTTACTCAAGATATAGAAGGGTGCCAGTCGGGCCATCGAATCCATATCGGCTCTCAAAACAACCCCATTATTCCCTTCCTGTCGTTATTTCTCTGTAACCTAGTCATTCTCTGATGCACATTAAGTCTCCACTGATATTCCTACTTCCCATTTATGCTGAGCGTAATTTACAAAAGCCTTCAGTAGTCAGGTCTTACTTGCATTCTTCAGCGCAGACTTGAGAGCTTCAGCCTCTGAAATGACAAAGGGAAGCATTGTCAAGCATTCTATTTTGAATCAAATACATTCGTTTTATGTTAGTATTAGCATACAATAAGATTTGTTCCCCCGAATATTACTAAATGTGAACAGTTCCCTGGTGTCGGACTGGAAATCAGAAGTTCATCCAGGTTTTTTTCAGCGAAATAGATAACGTTATCTTCTTCTTTATTAACAATGAACACAGTCAAGGAAAGTAATACATCCCTTGAAAAACGAAGGAGTTGTAAGAATTTTGTTTTACACAAACAGAGGAAAAAAATGAAATGTAGGATCACTGTGCATATATAACTTCCAACATTGCACAATAATAAGGCAATGGAAGGAGGAAATCACAACCTCTGTCCATTTCTCAGAAATAGAAACAGAACAGTGCGGCACAGGATGTTGTGCCGAACTAATTAAACTAGGAGTTAAACACCTAACTAAGCCAATCTCTTCTGACTACATAATGTCAACATCCCTCCATTGCCTGCACATTCATATGCTTATCTAAGAGTCTCTTAAACGCCTCTATCACATTTACCTTCACTACTACCCCGGTCGCGTTTTCCAGCCACCCACCACACTCTGTAGAAAAAACCTTGCCTTGTGCATCTCCATTGAACTTAATCCCTTTTAACTTAAATGCATGCTCTCTTGTATTAGACATTTCAACACTGGGAAAAAAGATACCGGCTGCTTACTCTATTGATTCCTCTCATAATCTTATAAACTTCATTCAGGTCTCCCATCAGCCTCCGCCGCTCCACAGAAAACATACCAAGTTTGTCCATCTTTCTATTTAAAAACATGCCCTCGAATCGAGGCAGCATCATGGTAAACCTCTTCTGCACGCTCTGCAAAGACTCTATATCCGTCCTATAATGGGGTGACCAGAATTGTATGCATTACTCCAGATGCGGCCTAACTCGATGCCCCGACGAACAAAGGCAAGAATGCACACGCCTTCTTTACCATCCTATCAATCTGTGCAGCCACTTTCAGGGAGCTATGGACTTAGACCCCAAAATGCTTCTGTACATCAAGACTGTTAAGTGTCTTGCCACTGAAAGTGTACTGCCCCTATACATTTGTTCTCCCAAAATGAAAAAGCTCACACTTGGCCGAATTAAACTATATAAGAAATTTCTATGCCCGTATCTGCAGCTGATATATATCCCGCTTTATCCTTTGGAAACCTTCTACATTACCCACAACGACACCAATCTTCGTATCAATGATTGAGTTCGAGAGTATGAAATCCAAAAACATACAATTTAATCTTTAACCCAACAGTTTTCCAGGGCAGGAGGCATAGGAATAATATTAACAGTTGCTTGTGCTGATTTTTTGAGCCTTGTGAACTCAACAAGACCGTGAGCCAACATCTATTCGACTTGATTCAATTGACATCACAGTGATAATTGTCAATGCGACCGATTGTACTCTGAGGTGCATTGAGTTGTCTTGCTAACCTTTGCATCATTTGGTCGAAACTTACAGTTTATAAGTCCTCCATGTCATTTCATAGTTACATGCCTGATTTGCTTGCGTGTAGATTTTTCTCTGAAAATATGAAATATGAAAATTAAAATGCTAATTATAATTGACGAGGCAGAAGAAATCTTAGTTTGCAGTTATCTTTAATTATTTTGCGTTCTTACCGCATTCTTGCACCGTTGTACCTAAAAGCAAACATCAATAATATGACACGTTATTCAATGAAAAGAATTTCCCCGGTTTCTGTTAAAACGAAGTGTTACTCTGTTTATATTTGACACAGTTGAGACGAATTAACATTGTCATGCATTTACATGCTTCTCCTGTCCCATCCTCCCACAGCCAATCCCAACCGTCGATGCAGTATAGCTGGGCGAATTTCATATGAATGTTGTTAACTTCTCCCTTACCGAAATTCAGCCTGTGAAATTGGGTCTTTCTTGATTTATAATTGTAATCAATCCTGTTTTTTTTGTTGTTGGGAGATTTTACATTTATGTAGCAGGATGAAGCAAAAGAGTTAGTTTTATTTTATTGCAACGAACCCTCTTAAAACTCATTTAACATCATTGTCTTGTCATTTCCAATACGTTCTATTAATTGCAATAATTCAGATTTTGCACTGATGAATTATTACTTTATGTTTTCTAATGTGAGGTTATATTTAATGTAGCAGTGCCAAGTCCAAGTTCAATTGGTCATGCTGAATGCCATAAGGAAAGGAAAAAGGATTGTGGAAATTGCATTCTTCTGATAATTTTACTTACTATTCTGTCGGCGAAGTTCGTCAAGTTCTAAAGAAAACATGTCCGTGTAGTAAATGAATGAAATAGAAACTACATTGCTTTAACTCTCAATGCATGCGTTTTTATGCATCGTATTTCCCCATTAGCAGATAGTAGTCCATGTTAAAGCTAATTCTCTTATCTCCACTGCCCGGTGAAGATTGGATGATGACTGAAACATTTATTTCTTCTGTAATAAATACAAAGTCAGTGAAAATACATAGAATTCGTGTGTCTGTATGCTCTAACTTACGTGCATTGCGGAATCCTAATTTCAGGGGTTTCTTCTGCCCCACTCTGCTATAGTGTTTACTAATGTACAGCCCCCTTCGCATGTTGAAACTCTAATTAGTATCTATGGCCCCAATGTCCCATTGGTTGAGGGAACTCTACTGTATAATCGAAGAAATTTATGTTTTTTTTTAATTAAAAGGCTTCACTAATAATCAATGCTTTACTTGGCTTCCTTATTCTAATAAAACATCCCTATTCGTTTTTTTGTCAACATAGCATGGAAAAAATAATTTCATTGCTTTTCATGAGTTCACATCTCTTTCATATGTACCTTATTTTGTTTTTAAAGTATCTTCTTTTGCAGTTGTATTTCTCACCAATGTTTCCCCCATTTATGCAACCTTTTATTTCCCGACATGACAAAAGACTGGTCAAACATTATAGTTCGTCGGATAAATTTTACCTTTATCTTTCAATCGCAACAGTTGCACTGTGAACAGATAAGCAAATTATACATTAGGGGATTTGAAGACCATGTCTTCCAGTCACATCGAATGCATCTGGCTTGAAAATGTCTGAAAAGATACCGTTATCATAGAAAACTTTGGTTATAAATACTTATCATTTCATTGGAGTACACTGTAATCTTACCGATATCTCTTTGAATAGCTTCGAGTTTGTCCTGGTCTGAAATATAGGATATATCAATGTTTCTCATTCGCGTGTGCATTGCAGGTAGTCTGCGTCTGATGGTCACGATAAAGTTCAGAGCGGCAAAATGAAGGAAAAGACAAAAGATTTTTTTTGATAAGGACGAGGGCAGCTCAGGGAGCGATGTGTATAATTCCAAAATGCAAAATTTATCAGTGGGTAATATACAGACGTGATACAGACACAGAAGAAGCAACTTCGGGAAGGGGAATTTAATGTGTATTGTTGAATAGTACATGTTACTTCTTAATTGTTGGTTCAGCGTATAAATAACACTACTTTTGAGAATTTTTTTTCTCATTTGTTTGTAAAATTCAAATGTCCTCAAGTATCATTGGTTAATAGCCACATTTCAGAAGTGTGTGGCACAGGATGCGAAGAGCCATCAGTGTTGTGCTGATGGGACTTACACAGTAATATCGCACTTCGCCAATGGGACCTCTGGGGAGTGAAATATTAGTGCAAGAATGGAGAGCATATGTTTAGGGTGAGAGGGAGGATATTCAATAGGAAATTGAGGGGTAAATGTTTCACCCAAAAGGTGGTCATTATATTAAATTACCCATCAGAGAAAGAGGCTGAGGCAGGTACATTAACAGCATTTAAAAGGCAATTGGCCAAGTGCATCAATAGGAAAGGTTGAGGCCGTTATGGGTCAAACGCGGGTATGGGACTGCCTTAGATGGGAATCTTAATAGGCATGGACCAGTTGGACCGAAGGACCTGTTTCCTTGCTGTATGACTCTGCCAAGTTATCTGCAGAGACAGGTCGGATCAGGCATGATCAGGACGAATTCAGCGTTCGCAAATTGCTTCATGAATTCGATAGATCTCTAAATTCCTCCAGTTATATAACAGACGAAGACGATTCCACTCCTTGTGTTTTGGCTATTTCTCTTTCTGATTTTTAATTTATTCATATTTGGCAACAATATCATCATATATCTTGACCCAAAGTTCCGCAATTTCCTTCAAATATATCACCATCTATCCAGGTCTGCCAATCTTTTCTAGTCTCTGCATAAAACGTGCTGCTTTTATCAAATGTCAGTACTCGTGTGTCATGTTGGCACATTTCTGCAAGGAAACAGCTACATATGAATGGCACTGATTATCGCTGTGTCCTATTTTATGAACTTCACATTGAAATAGAGTAATGCCCATTCAGGAAAATTAGCTCTTCTGTAATTTCCACTTACATTTGTGACACGAAATATCAAACGATAAATCCACCGAATTGTATTTTCAGATCTTCATTCAGTTATGTTTTGCCCCGTGTATCTTTACTGAACATATGTGCCAAATATTGGCGTGTTCAGACGTTAATAGCGTTGGTGATCTCAAAATAAGTAACAGTAAATTACCTGTTTCAAAAAATGAATTATTATTCAATCAAAGGCAGAGGGAATAGAGTGGAATGGGGAAAGAAAACCCCAAAGTTAATTAACCTGTTGCGCAGTTTTCTTTCGAATCTGAAAGAGAAAACCCTGTTAGAGCAATTGTTCTGCAAATATTTTTTTAAACAATTCTTCATGCAGATGGAACTCTTCATTAGTGTGGAACAACCGCAACCAAAATGACCCCTCCACACACTTACCTTTATATCACAAATCACGAGCGTTAGATGTTAAAGCATACTTCTAAACTGAGGATAAACGATTGTATAAACGAACGCTCTTACGATCTTTTGACTTCCATTGGGCCCCAGTCATTGCCAAACAGGTTTGTGAGTCGCCCTCACTACTTCCACTTTTAGCCTTCTTTTCGAGTCCTAATGGGGTGGAAGTTGGCGGCTTTTGGAGCTCTGCAAAGCTGGGCGCGGTCAGTGGATCTTGAGTCCCTACCTGTGCACTGTCCTAAAGGACTTTTTGACATGCTGTTGCCATTGAATGTGTTGGAACATTTTTAAAAATCTCTCGTGAATATAGCTATCTAAAAATGTGCCCATAAACTTTCATAATTTGAGTTGTAAAATATGTTCAATGGTATAAAATAATTAAAACGCTTCATTTACTTCAATAGATGCGTACACGCGGACAATTAAAATATAAAATGTGAGGTAAGTATTAAAAATAAACATAATTCTCAAATATATTCTACTCGCCCACCGGATATTCATGAATAAGATGGTCATACATATGCTAGCATTTTGCTGAAGAACCTGACGAAAACAGTCACTGGATTCTGTCTTGGAGCGGTCGATCTAACGGTCTTCGACTTTTTGCGAACTTGATAACACCATAGAACAAGGCTCCCCGGCGCATAAAGACTCTACCTCCTCTATGAGCATTCGCATCAACCATATTTCCGAACATTTCACTCCAACCTTTTCTCCCATAAACTGCGCCCCCCCCGTCCTCGATACTTCTGCCAAACACCTATACACGGAGTAATTTGCATCGGCCAATTAACATACCATCCAGCTTGTCTTTGAGATGTGGGGGGAAAGTGACCCCCCTCCAGGTTATACCTACGTTGTCACAATGAGAACCCAAACAAACATCAAATGAGATCAGGATCGAACCTGGAACACTACAGTTGTGTGGTATTGGCATCAGTTGCTGCTCATTGTGTCACTGGCAGTTTCCAACTTGCTGGCTGCAGTATTCAAAACATACTGGACATTGTTCCGCATTTAGATGGTGGATCTCCAAAGAATCAACAGCTGAAGGTCAATAAAATTCTCCCAATTTTCAAATGTTACGGAATGTCACAGATTACCAAGCGACCATGGAAAATACGCATAGAATAACGTTGAAGTTATACCTCGTTATATCCAAATAATAAACATTAGCCGACCATAAACCGCAGCAGCACATCAGCAGCTGTCCGGTGATTCCATGAACATTGATGGTATCTTCAAATATTTATCCGACCAACCGCCACCAATTTATGTTCATAATTGGAAACGTTTTAAAATGTCATCATACTCGAACGAAAACAAAGTACATAAAAAAGTACACACGAGCTCATTTATCTTTTCCATATTCACTGGAACATGAATGTTGAATTATCCTACTATGAAGTGATTATAGTCTTCTCCTTCATACCATCTCAATTTGCGATTACCACGAGTTTCACGTGAGGCTCATCATTACTCGCTTATCTCCTAATATGAAAATAGACTACATTTGCCTTCAGGGACTAGGGCATTAAATGAAATGATCCATTGGAATTTGATCTAGCTCCATTTTAACAGGGTTTCCCCCATCTCTTACGCCACTTTGCGTCATGAAATTCCCAACAATAGAAATAATCTTTTATATTTCCATGAGCATGGAATGTTTAGCTTGCTGCCAGAAGCTAGTATAAATTCGTTATGTCTTTGGAAAAATAAACTTCCCTTCGACACGAATACTCAGCGAAAGCAGATCAAACGCGACGGAAAACATAGTGGAAATTAGGAACGCTATTTTCTAGAATGCAGCTGAAATGTATTAAAAACTCAAAAGTCTCAAACTGCATGTTCATTTCGGAACTACTTCCCAATCAAATAAAAAGGAAGTGCTTTTTTAATGTTGAAATAAAGTAATCTTGTGTTTTATTGAGTTATTACATACCATTCTTTCTCTGCAGTTCTTTAATTTCTACAAATAAATCCATACGCACACAGGGGAGAAAGACAAAGAATGGTTTGAGTCAAATGATAATGAACATTCAGAATCCGTTCTTTGTTAAACCAGTGGCTTGGCGAATTCCAATTGAAACCGGTCGACAGAAGTATCATGAAACGGGCCGATATCAAATCTGTCTCCTGTTGCATTGGAAACAATTTTCAATGCGCATAAAACGGTCATAATTTGTGTAAATTAGATTGCTGATTTGAATTCTGTCAATGTCGTACGTTGTTCAGTAAGAGGACTGCATTCAATATTGATGCTTATGCAAATGGCTCAGAACATGCTCAACATGGCCACTGCAGGGCTTCTGACATTCGATACATGCTCGTTCCAATGTATGGACTTGGTCACAGCCATTCCCGCACGCAGATGCTTTACGGTCGAGGAGCGTCCCTCGAAGCGAAACGTGGTCTGTGGTTGACTGGACCATGGGTTCCTTCCGCTGAACCTCCGAGCCCGACATATTTTAACAGCCAACGGATATTTCTTGCGCAGTTAAGCAATACCTCTGTCAGTTTGATACATCCCGAAAATCGTAAAGAGCTATAGGAAAATAAAGTGATGTGGAAAATCATTTTAATGCATTGGTTTGAAACACCGCAAACGAATAACTCAGGAATTATTAACAAAAACTAGCTTAGCTATTATATGTTTTAATTAACTTCACAGAGGAGGCCAATGCAAATATTTCCTAGTAATTTTTGGAACCACCTTCATCAATAAAGACTGCTTTCTTTTGTGCGTGCTCTGCTGCAAAATCGGAAAAGTCCTTTTTTCAATTTAAGATGTGTTGAAATTAGAATAAGAAATTAGACGGGACCTTCTAAAAATCAACCAAGGCTGAACTGACTATTGATGAAGTCGGCAGTTTATTGAGGACGTCCGTTCTTCTGCTGCACCTTCAGGAGAGGAAGCCTCAAGTAATATGTAACATTGATATGACAAAGACAGGTAGCGGAACAGCCTGTACAGTGTTCTTACCAATGGTTTGAATAATTGCTACTATTTGAGCAAAAAACTGCTTTTTCTTCATATATTAGAAATTTCCTTGTGTCGAAGAAGCACGCGTAGGACAGCGGAGAAACGGGTTTGTCATTGGATGTTCAGAATAAGAATACACAGTCATGATAAAACATGAATTCTTTAGGATTCCTAAAGATTTTCTTCCTGTTAATCCGTATTTGGCATGAATGGTGTAGGGCTTCACGACGAAACTGGTCTCAATTTAGTGAGAGAATGAGAAAGTTCGACAATATTTCAGATTTTCATCGACATTGATTGAAACATAATATGGCAAAGATCAAGAATGGGTTGGCAATCCACCATAACACGTTTTCTAATGTTGTGCATGGGAGGTGGATTATCTATAAAGCACCACTGAAGAAATAATGTTGCAAGATAGCTTTCGTTTACCTGTATCCTTTATACGTAATAGTTTCTCTGCGAGAATGGGCATAGAATTCAGAAAAAAAGGTGAGCGAAATGTCGCAATTTTTCCATTGTGGTCACTTAGTTCATTCCAAGGGCATTATAATATTACACATACGAAATCGATTCCGTACAAGTAGTGGATGAATCGGTTCATATGCTCAGATGTTTGAGGTGATACAGGACTAATAAGCCAAACATCCTTTCTCTTCTTGGTTGAAATAAGTAAAGTAATCCGATTAAAATAAAAACAAAATACTGAGAATTCTCGAGTGAGAAAAATACAGAACAAAGCTGGAAATAACCATCATATCTGAGAGCATGTAGAATGAGAACGATGAACTCTCAGAACAACAGGATTTTGGAATTGTCATGGTTCCTGTAAAAAAAAAGGAACTGAAAACGAAAGAAAATGAAATTCGAAATAAGAAATAGTTCAGATGGGCCATTGAAGAGTGTATATAATGAGTCTAGCCGTAAGATGCAGAAACCTGCAAGTGTGAAGGGAATGGATGGAAGAGGTTCATTTGTGCCCAGTGACAAGTTGGATGACGTGATATTTATCTCCGCAATCAATAGAATTTATGAGAGTATTTTAGAGAAACGACCTTTGAAATTAACAAGGTAATGGTCGACTGGACAATTAACGTCAGTATGTTGAAGGTAATTGTTCATTTGAACTGAACAAAGGGATAGGTGCTGCTTCAGTAAATAAAATGAAGCACCACACAGAATAACGTTGTTATCCAAGAGATCAGAATTTTCCAGAAGTACTTGAAACACGAGTGGAAAGAAAGTAGGTTTTCCGAGAGGTGTCATTTTAAACAGCCGACGGCAACGAGTGATAAGAGGAAGTTGGGTGCGGATGCTGGTGGATCAAACAGGGAAGTGCGAGTTGTGAACAGGTGAATAAAAATTCAACGTTGCAAAAATTCAAATAGAGACCGTGAGCTGCATCTTGAAATGAACAGGAAATGTCAGCGACAATGGTCCAATTAGGGAACACGGCAGAAATTAAGGGAAGCGAGCTGGTAAATTAAACTTTCTGAAATTTAGTGCAGCATCCATTTAAAAGGAGGAGCAGGAGACTGTATGTTTTGTTTTTAACACAGTGAAGTGATCGTCTAGATTCATGGATCTTTAATGAAGATGCAATATTCAGGGATTTATAAGCATGAAACTACAAGGAAGGTTGTGAGAAAGTTTTGTATCAAACACAAAACCACTGAGATTTAATAAGAAAATAACGATACAATATATTAACCCAGTACAATAGTTCAGACACATGAAAGGAGTAACCACGTTTGTTTATCGCACATTTATAAATTATTTCATCTTACTTTAGCATCGATAACCGTAACATTTGTCTCAATTCAATACTTTCAGGTCGACGTGCATGATCATGAGAAGGAAGGAATAGCATAGCCCACTGAGGAAAGGGCCTGATGAACTTTCGTGCACCTTCAAGACTCATGCATAATGACTTATATTTTTGATTATAATTTGTGCTTTAAATGCCTTGAACACATTATCGTAAAACAAACAATCATTGCCCTTTTTTAGCTGTGTCTTTGGTTTAACCAAGAGAATTAAGAAAAAGTCCCTCCAAACATTTATAAAAGGAACTTCATTTAACGTCTTCACCGGCAGTTTAGGATTACTTGAAATAATTAACATTTCGTCTCACCGATATCCTTTCGAATTGCCTCCAATTGTTCGAGCTCTAAAAATAGATATGCTTCGATCACATTCGGTCTATTTACAACAGTCACACAAAGAACTTACTCAAGACCAAAGATATTCACAGTTTTTGAGGTAATCCCTCTGAATTATCGTGTTTTTTTATGTTGCGAAATTACTGTATCGGTTTCCTGCAGGTGATCCGGGTTCCTCTTACATCCCAAAAATATGCTGTTTGTTTGATTATTTGGTTACTTATCCCAGGGGTAGGTGGATGAAAAGAGAATCTAGCTGAGCTAATTGTCACGTGAGAGAGAATAAATTGCAGATTAATACGTGGAGGAGATAGATTGATGGGATTGCTGTGAGAAGCGGAGCGGATTGATTGGGCCAAAGGAAATAATTTGTAATGATATGAAATGAGAGAGATGTCAACTCTTACACCCCAGAGGCCGGAGTTCAAATTCAGTCTTGCAATAGATTGCAGTGATTTGCTGTAATGTTCGAGATGCTGTATTTGGGGAAAACGCGAACTCAGGGATCTATCTACTTTTGGAGGTTGGCCATGGTGAGCAAAGACGTCCAAGGAGCCTACGGACGAATTGACTGCTTGCTTATTGCAGTAGAACAATGATTGCACTTCCATGAGCTTGAATAGTTGTAAAACGAACATTTATCATTTTTATGACATAATTCAACTATCTCCTGTAATTTGATTTATAGTGTGGGATTGAGTAGCAGCTTGCTTAACGTATTTTTTGATAAACGTACACTTGTTTAGAGTAAACCTGTTGAAAGTCATACTGACTTGACGTACTGTTGGCAGTACTTTACGTACAAATTCGAAGCATCTACCTGTTCTTGCTTCCCTCAGCTTCTCCTCTGCAAGATGAATGAACTGTTAATTATACGTAGTTGACATTGAAAATAAACTACTAATATCAGAACATCTATCGAAACGGCACTTCAATGTAAAACAAAAGCACACTGCTGCTAATGGCACGCGTTTTCCATATTTACCAAATGCAGCCTTCTGCACGCGAGACGCGTTTAAACAAAGTTAAATATTAACTGCCCAAATCGGTTTTAGGATAATCATTCGACAGCCGATGAGAAATGAAACTTCGTAAGGGTCGTGGTATGAAAATAAACATCGAACACTCTGTGGGATGAAGTTACAAAAATGGGCAAATTAAACTTAGAAAACGGTCTTATTGCGGTTAACTAGGATACAATAATTGTTGAACATTGTCTGAGTGGGTTGGCAAGATACTGAAGAGTGCGGGTAAATTGATTACAGACCACTATGGAGATGCGATAAGGAGCAATTTCTGAGTTCTGCTTGCAAAAACAACGTTTGTACAATTGCTTACCTCGTTCCAATCTAACATATTAAATTACTTACCATCGGTTTTCAAATGATCAGACATTTCTGAAAAAGTAGTAGTATTAGTAATGACAATAAACATAAAACACAGAACATTACAGCGCAGTACAGTCTCTTCGGCCCACAATGTTGTGCCGACATTTTATCTTGCTCTGAGATCTAACCCTTCCCTCCCACATAGCTCTCCATTTCTCTATCATTCATCTGTGTAAGAGTTTCTTAAATGACCTTAATGTATCTGCCCCCACAACATCTGCCAACAGTGCATTCCACGCTCCCACCACTCTCTGTGTAAAAAAAACTTACCCCTGACATCCCCCTTATACCTTCCTCCAAACACCTTGTGCCCCCTCGTTTTAGCCATTATCGCCCCGGTAAAAGTCTCTGACTGTCCACTCGGCCTATGCCTCTTATCATCTTGTACACCTCTATCAAGATACCTCTCATCCTCCTTCTCTCCAAAGAGAAAAGCCCTAGCTTACTCAACCTTTACTCATAAGACATGCTATCCAATCGAGGTAGCATCCTGGTAAAGCTCCTCTGCACCATTTCCAATGAGTCCACATTCTTCCTATAATGAGGCGACCAGAACTTAACACAATACTCCAAGTGTGGTACGGCCAGAGTTCTATATAGAGTTGCAACATTACCTCGCTGCTCTTAAACTCAATACCCTGTCTAATGAAGGCCAGCACACCATACTTCTTCTTAAGGACCCGATTGACCTGCGCGGCAACCTTGAGGGATCTATGGATGTGGAACCTACGATCCCTCTCTTCCTCCACTGTGCTAAGTGTCCTGCCATTAACATTGTATTCTGCCTTCAAATTCGATCTCCCGAAGTGTATCAATTCACACTTTTCCCTGTTGAACTCCATCTGCCACTTCTGCATTGTATCAATATCCTGTTGTAACCTGCAGCAAACTTCAGCACTATCCACCACACCAGCAACCTTTGTGTCATCAGAAAACTTACTAACCCACCCTTCCACATCCTCATCCAAGTCATTTAAAAAATCACAAAGAGCAGGGGTTTCAGAACATATCCCTGCGGAACACCAGTGATCACCGACCTCCAGGCAGAATACGCCCCATCTACCACCACTCTCTGTCTTCTATGAGCGTGCCAATTCGGAATCCACACAGCCAAGTTTCCCTGGATCCCATGCCTCCTGACTTTCTGAATGATCCTCCCGTGAGGAAAGTTATCAAATAATAATAATAATAATAATAATAATAAAAATAATAACAATAATTACAACAACAGCAATTTTGGAGTGTGGTAACCTGGTGCTTCTTGATGGACAATCCAGAGTTCAAACCATCGATCAGAAGGCATGGATATAAATCTTATTCTGGTCGCTGGTAAATTAATTTCGAGCTATAAAATATTTTTTTAGTGTTGTGATGTTGACCATGAAAATGCCGTATTATTATAAAAGCCACGATGATGGTCACATGATCACCGTTGGGCTAGGATATTTGCGATGCTTACCTGAGTCTACCTTTTATTTGAGCCCAAGTCCATCAATAAGATTGACTGTTAACTATCTCCTTGGTTCAAGAGGAACCAGGCGATGATAATAAATGCCAGAATTGCCAATGATGCCAGAATAATAACAAAAAGTGAATACTGTCTATTCACTTCCAATATAACTTTGACCATTTCTAGAGTTTCTCACATGATGAATTAAACTATTGCCTTTATCTTCGTGTCCTTCATAAGAACACAAGAAACGAACAAAATATGAAATTAGTGTGACGTTCTAGAGCTTTGGTCTATTGGATCCAAAGCCACCACTGAACAAGACCCTGGCTCATCCTAGCTTCAGGCCACATTCCAACCTGATATCCAAATAAGGTGACTCTTTGTGTCAAAGAAGTATCACTCTAAACGTATTCAATGAGTGAACATCCAAAAGGTAGAAAATTTCAAAGATTTGAATATCCTTGAGTGAAATCTCTCCTTAAATATGGCGTACTCCACTGCTCAAGATGTGATCTTACCCACTCATGCAGCACAGGTTAAGCCAGGATATGTTAATTATTACCCGAATCTCTTGTGACTTAATGTGATGAATTCCTATTCTTTTAAACTCCAGGGAGCACTTTTCATTGTTAAACATCGTGCTAAAAAAAATAGAATAATTTTCCAAGGAAGTGAAAAGTAGAATAAATTGGAGAAACATTTCTGATATAGTCTGTATGGATCTAACACGGAGTTTGACAAAGTCCCACACGGTAGATAGTTAAAGAAATTACATGGCCATGGCATCAAAACTAAATGGCAATTTGGATTATAGATTGGTCAGTCGGCTAAGGAAGGTTAATGATCACAATGAGCCTTAGTGATGAGAGATTGTGGGAGGCATGTATTAATGACTTCGACTTCGTCATTAGACGCATGGAAGTAGCTATTAATGAGAAATATTTGTTTGCTGAAGGAATAAGTCAAGAAATCTGTAAACGGTGTGCAAAAGTTGCATGCGATCTTAAGGTAGGTGATAGATATGGAGAGGACAAGCAAGGCAGGGCCATACTCAATAATGGTATACACTGAAGAGCATATGCAATCATTCCATCGAAGATTGCAAGAAACGTAGATAAAATGGGTAAGAAGGAGTAGAGGACACTAGTGTCCATTTACCTTTTGGTTACAGTTAAAACGATTCCGATCTATTTATTGATCAGCTTAACACAACGTTATTAGAAAACAATGTTAATCACTCTCTGAAATGCCTTGAAGGCGTGTATAGGCAATTCAACTCTGCAAAGACATTTATTAAATCGCAGTGAATTTCTCCAAGGGCCAGCGCCAGCAATCAAACCACAGAGTGGAATTAATTACTACCAAACAAAAATACATTCCTCAGTTCTGACAGTAGGTCGGCAGCCGTCTTTTAAAATACGTGTGACCAGGAGAAGCGCCATTACAGTATATTTGGACGGCAGGAAGATTTGTTAAATACCATGTGCTCTTCCAGTCATTAGAAATATGAACTTCAACATCAACAATAAAATCAAGAGAAGTAATAAATTCACTCTGATTACCTGATTCTTTTTTGCGGAGACTATATTCTGTAAACATATTTGTTAATGAAAGATACCGACAATATTCATCATCATATTATTGCTAGTAAAATTGCAAACACAGACGAAATAATTGCATCCAACTGACCATTTGAACATGTTAGTCCGCTGATGTTAAATAAGGAGAATTCATAAATTTATAGGTTGGAACATGCGACCACAAAGTAAAAGAATTTTCATTGAGACGGAGCAACTTCATTTATTGAGGAGGGAGAGAGGAAGGGGGAATTGGGTTTTGTGTGAGGTGAATTATGAAAATGGGAAGCTAAGCCAGTACATTTACTTCCCCACTGACTTCGGTAGTTCAATTAAATGTGTGACGCAAAAAATGTTTCGGAGAGCTTTTCATCCTTCCTTTCAATAATTGCTTAGTTGGACATTGCATTTAAATGTTATTGCTCTGGGGAAAAATCCACAGATTTTTATTGCCTGAGAAGATTGGGAGAAGAAAAATGAATAAGTAAGAGCCATACAAATGAATAAACAAATGGGGAGGGGGGATACCAGGGTTGTATAGGTGAATATTGATGACCAACTGACATAGGCATTTTACAGCTATTAACAATGAGATGATAAAACGTAAACAGAGTGCTTTGATATGTGATAATAAGACACACGAAAATGGAAAACGAGTAATTTTATTTATTGGTGCTACTGTAGGGAAGGGAAATATCATGCCACATATTATATGTCGCGTTTCTTCGACGGAAATGTCAATAAAATTGGGCCACCAGTCCGCTAACCCGAATCCGGACTGTTTGTTTTCCCCAGGACTTTGATCATACCAATACTGATATCAAAGATGTCGTATGTCGTATTTTTAGAATCCTTTTGGTCAATCTCATCTGGTCTGTTTTGTGCGTAAGGTAGTAAAGAAGTTTGAGATTGGTTGTGCTTGTGACAGTGGTAAAGATGGAAACAAAATCGGTGCCATGTGCTTCTGACTCTTCGGGATAACACCTTTCTTTTTCAAGAAACGACGTGAAGTACGCACAGAGAATATGAAGATAAATTATAATTATCAAAGTCGCAATTGCATTATAAAATAGAAAATAACCGTAGACATAGAAACACATGGTACTGAAGACATGTAATTAAGTAGAAAAAAATCCATTGTAAGGGAAAAGCGCCTGAACTCTGTGACAGGATTTCACAATAAATTGTCATTTAGCAGCATTGCTTAAAGTCAAAATTAATTTCATTGAACGTCCGATGCCGGGTCAAGCGGAACTCGTTCCTGCAGGTTTCCACCAAAACAAATGGCGGAGCTTTGAATAGACTTTTTTCTTCTTTATACTTTGATATGCCTACACCTGCATAAATAGGTTCAGCAAATAAATTATGAACTTTTAATCAGTATGCACACAGATAAACACCAGAAAAATGCAGAACACGTCAACAATTTCGATATAACTATTGAAGTAGAAAGGCATTCCTGAGGGGATATCTCACCAGCATCCTGCAGACTTTTTCTAAGTTTTTCTATTTCTGATATCAAACAATGGGACAAAATTATATCTCTGCAAATCGGAGTACAAAAACGTTTCAAAGAGAAGCAAGTTTAGTAATCTAAACCCGCCAAGTTTTCAGGATGAGACGATTTGTTTTGATATGCAAAAGAAATTATGGGAGAAATCGTGTTTTCAGACGTTAAGACTAGAGAGGTAAAGATGGGACCTCTTCCAGACCTCCCACTCCACCATTAGAATTTTGAAATCATGTAATATTTCTCTTAACACAGTATATATGAATGCCGGCAGATTCACCTTGATCTTTCCTTCGCAAGTCACTCGCTGTAAAAGAGTACAGTAACTCAATAAATCAAATATTCATATGGACAGATGATTATCCTTCATAATTCTGGACAATGGACAAAAACAACATAAATATTATTAATTAAGACAAAATTCCTAGTTGATACAAATGCAATACTTCGAACATTTAGATAAACCAGTAACAGTTGAAAAGCTCAAATGGAAATGTTAGAGAAGATATTGAATGATTGTGGCACCTGTTCCATTTTAAACGGACGTATATTTTGTATGCATTCAGTATTGTTATGCTCGTGGATGAGTATGGACAAGAAACAGATGAGAAGATTCTTTTGCTTTAATTTTAAAGGCTATTACGGGAAAGTGATAAGATCGAGTGAAACGTCGGTTATCGTTATTTGAATGTCTAGGGAACTAACTCGGCTAAGATGTAAAATTATGTCACACGAAATTTCGACCAAATCCTGCTAAACAGACAAGTATAGATTTGTTCTCAATCGGATCAGACAGATAACCAATTCATTTCTGTTGTATAATTTTCTGAGCATGCTGCCACTTTCGTATGGATTTGTTTTAATATTATTCTCCATTTCCTACTCCGCTGAAGCTAATATCAACAAAGTCAGAAATGATATTTGTTTTATAGCTGTAATCTTGATCCAAAATCAGTTGTTGAATTCCTCTTCATCCGTTTCAACAAATATAGTATTTTACCTCTCTTATTGCGTTAGCTACCTTCATTTTAACCTTTCTATTCACACAAAAGATAATTTCCTAAAAGCCTGTCATACATTTCACCGCCCAAAATACGATGCTAGACGCAGACTCGGTCTGCACAGCGTTTATTTCTCTGCTATATGATACCATATTCTGTGAAAAAGAAGAAATGTAGAATAAACTTTATCTCCGATTAATGGTGACAAAAGAAAAACTGGAGATTGCAGTACGATGTAAATAAGTTTCTGAGATGGGCAGAGATTTGACAAAATAGATTTTGCTGATGCGTGAGGTAAATCTGTTTGGACAGGATAACGGGAACACGTAACAAATAGTGACATCTGCGAAATGTGTAAAGATACAGCAATATCGGAGTTTATGTTCATAAGATCCATTCAGGTGCATTACAAACAGGTTGGTGGGTAAAGAAGCATCTTGCTCTCTTTCCAGAATACCGACTAATGGAATGTAACGCAGTTTGTCTTGACTGCTTCGCTCCCGCGGCAGTTCCATGTGTTCGAATATGATCAGTAGTATTTTAGTTGCATTTTTGTTACGACACTGAACGACCAGATGGAAAATATACCTCAACAGCCAACTCCAGATGCTTATACCGAATGTCTGGGCTCAATTCTGCGTCCAACATTAAAGCGCATCGGCATCTGAACTGTAACACATTGTTGAATTCTTCATTTGTAAGCACAATGTGGAAGAGGAGCAGACTAATTAAATCAGTAATGGCGTGTGAACAGCGTCACAAGAGTCCTTCGCAATATGTTACTCTGGAATATTATTTACTGTGGAACTTAGACTGGATTTCCGCCCATTACACAATGGAGCAACGTTTGCATGTCCGCAAACAGTGGCGCACCAATGATGAAAACAAAACATTTAGGTACAGATTATTCCTGGTGTTCTGTACAAAAGTAGATCTTAAGTTGTGTCACCCATTGTAAATGCTCTCCACGTTGATTGCCAGTGAAATCAGCAGAAACAAATTAACGGGTTAATTTAACACATTAGTTGCTTAATCAAAGTGACATATTTATGCCTAAAATATCCACAAATATACTGACATTTTCCTTTGAAGCATGTTATCTGAATCATTTTGTACATTTTATTTAAAATATACAAAACTCCCTACGTAGCCGTGTTTAAGATATCTAAGTAAGAACAGGCGAGTAACAGAAGGTGCCTTGGCCAGCAAGAAATTACATTATTATACTTACCGAAACCTCAAAGAAGGACATTCAGCTCTGCATAAAAATCACAAAATGCATGCAATGGCAGAAGTATTATTAAGGATACTGCAATGCAAGATTTTTATGTCACTTTCACAGAGGAATACTAACAATGTGCTTTTATTATTCTAGTTAAATCTAGCAGTTCATTTAGAACAAAATTCTGCATGAAAATAATGTCACACAATTTTCTGCACCAGTGTACTTTTCTGTGACATAACTGCGCAATCGGTAACAGGCATAAAACGAATTAATTTCAACACTTATGTCTTGAAGCTATTTATTCGAAAAATCTAATTTGGGTGAGTTTTAGTGGGTAGTATAGACCAAGCATGCATGGGGATTCTTCGACAGGCACGGAGATCCACCATTCAGTGATAAAGAAAGATTATCTGCCTTTGATCTGGTTGAACTGGTATGAGATTGCTCAAGATAATACAAGAAATTGCTAGGGAATCTCTGCTGAGAGAAAGGACGACGAATGAAGATAGTTGTGCCAACGTCGAAGAAGAAGTTGTCGGCCAAACAATATGCAGATAGTAAACAAGACGGCAGTAACTGCTGGGGATTCTGTAAGTAAGAGGACTGAATTGCTTGTTTTTAACGATATTATAGATGTAAACAGAGCATTTGTGATGCACAACCGAGATATTAGAAGTATAAGACGGGATTTCGTTGAACCTTGCAAAATTCTGAGAGTGCTGCACGGACTGTATGTGGGGAGGATATTTTCCTTGGCACCATGTCTCCAGTTGTTGGACAAGAGATTTAGTATGGAAATGAGAAAAGGTTGTTTCGATAAGGAGATGATGATCCTTTGGAATTCGCTACCACAGTGTGCAGTAGGGGCCAAGCTCGCTGAATACATCGAAGAAGGAGACCGATACATTTCTGGATACACAATGCCTCAAAGGCATGGAGAATGCGCGGGTAAATGGTATTGAGTTGGGTGATCAGCCATGACCGTACTGGATGCCAGGACAGCCAGGTACGGTCGAATGATACATTTCTATGTTTCTATGAAAAGTGGATTTGTAGCAAGAGATAGACATGGACATATCGAATGCCCGGAAAAATTAAAGAAAAATAATATTTATTCCTCCTCTCTCTTTTTTTGTGACTCTACGAATCAGTTAATGTTATTTTCCCCTGTGGATATTGGTTTTTATTTATCAATGCTTGATTGAATTTAGAAAACGAGATTGAATACAAAACAACTAATTTATCATATGTCCCCCGTTAGGCATTCTACCTACAATTTATTCCATTCACTTCAAAGAAAGCGATTGAATAACATGCATTGCAACGTTTGAGCATCAAGGCTTAACGGGAGTTTAACAGTCGTGCATCAAGGCTCACACTCATTTTCAACCTCAAATTCACACTTACAATCTTGTCCACCACCACTGTCAGGCAACTTATACACCATAGAAAGTGATGAAGTAAAATGCAATTAGGAAATTCTTATTTGTCGGAGCGTCCTGCATAACATCACAGAAGAAGCAATGATGGATTAGAACTAACGAGAAACGACGCTGGTGATTGAACGGTATTTTAATTTTAATGCTGAACAAATAAAAAAAAAATCAAGGCCAGACTATGTAAGCACCAACGTCTAAGCTTGAAATGCTGGTAGAGTAAAAGAAAACGTTATTTCATGGGGCAGGAATTAATTTTGAAACTATGTACATTCAATAGCTTGAAGTTGCATTCATCCTAACTGAGGTTATTTTGCGTGAATTATAATATTCTAACAAGTGTTGTACAGAGTTCAACTTCTGCCAGTTATGAATCATTTGAAGTGTGTTTAAACTGCAGTTCGTGTTGTAACTTTCATTTTGCTTTACACGGGTTGATCACGGTAATGTGTTAATGTGTAGATTCTGCTTACCTTATTATTTTGTTATGTTTTCAGTTCTGAGAATGAAAAATAAAATATGGACAGCATTCGGAACGACAGATGCACATTTGCATTGCTAATTTCCAGAAGCCGATTCTCAAAGATTTTATTCCAAACAAATGTTCTTATTTGTGGTGAGATTTTGATGCAAGTAGCACTCCAATCAATATGTACACAGAAAGCAGCCAGAAAAAATAATGGTAACAACCAGGTGCACGGATTTGGTCATACAGTTTAAATTCTCGTCAGGTCAACGGGATTACTTTCCTTACTCTTTTTCGAACAGTGCCATGGTATATTTTACGATCACCCTCAAAACATTAGACGGCGATCGTAAAAGCAGCCATTTTTAATAAATCGCATTAAGCAGGGCACCTCCAAGAACTTTGAATTTCGTCGGTGCAAGATTCCAATTCTTGTCTCTCAAGTGGGACATGCACGATTTAAGGGATGATCTTACTGAAGCATTCATTGTTTGGTTGAACTTGTTGAAGCAGACAAAAATAAATTATTTTGCTTAGTAATAACGAGAGTAATTGATCAATAAAAGAAGTGTTACACAACACATGAAGTTGGATTGAAGGACAGCCTTCACCTAGTTGATTTTGAAGAACATTCTCTGTGACGTTAATGGTCGACCTCTCTTTTGAGATGCATCTGTCCTCTTGTATAACACACACAAACGTTAGAGAGCTTTGCTATTTTTGTGTGAAAAACGACTCAGATCCGTTCCAATCAGGCTACACGTGAACCTCAGTTTATGTCCACTGCCCTAAGGCTTGGTGTTCTATTTGGAGAAATTGTTTGTTCTTCAATCAGTGCTGCTGGGCATACTGCCAAAACGTCCGTATACAAGAAAGGGTGGTTGAGTCACAGAGCTTCATACTTTGTGAAACACATGCTGACCCGCACTTGAAGAGCAGCCATCTACAAGGCTACACGACATGAACTGAGAACCTGGAGTAACCAAAGTGAGCTCACTTTAGCCAGCAGGGAACCAGAAATTGAATGTTCCCCCTGTGATATAAGTTCAATAATGTATAATGCCATATTTTGAGCCAGTTTACAACTTCAGTACACAAGCTATTGATTGTATCACACTTGATTTCATCTGTCTCATATCTGGAAAGCAATTTCATCGGGTAAATATTATTTTCTTTTTCTGTTCTTCAGTGAAGAATTTTGGACGACGTATTGAAATTATCATGAATTCCCTCCACCCAGACCAACCTTTTCTATGGACATCTCTGTAATATGCCGTGACCGGTTCACTTCCGTTGGAAGGGTTCAGCCATGCACCAGTTGCAAATAGATATGGCTGCTGCATTAGCAAGCATTGCTCACTGAAGTAAATATGGAAAGGAAATTGTCCATGGGCATGTTTGTCAGTTTCTGCCGCTTTGTCTCTTTTCGCCGTCTTGGGGCTCCTTCACCAGCTGAACTGTTGTATTGTGCAAGCTGGCAGGAAGTTGCAAGCACCATGGCTACGCAAAGTCACTGCAACCCAGAGCATCAGCACACAATAGGAGAACACAAGGCGCTGGTATGGTACAAAGTGACCCATAAGGCGCCGATAAGAACAGTGACCTTGTGGTAAAGTTACTCGACATACATCTTACTCGACATGCATCCAGAGATCTGTACAAATTCTCCATAATATATTGGAACTTCTTTTCGTGAGCTCCGAAATTGCATCACTTGTTACGGTGAGGGACGTGGCGTGCATCTGTTAGTGAGGGATGTTGGGTGTATCACTGCTACACTGTGATGAGGGGTATATCAATGTGTTAGACTGAGCGGAGCAGTCTTTATCAGAGTGCTATATTAAGGGTTGTTTGGTGTATCAAAGCGTGGTTTTGAGGCATGCGGGGTATATCAGACTTGGATCTCTCTGTCATCCTTAAACATTTTGGTATTTATTCGAGACCATATGAAAAAAAATGATGACACTAAAACTGCCCTCTGAAATTGCCTGGCAACTTAAATTAAGGGAAATTTAACATGCACACTGCATGCTGACGTAGCCGGCGATGCTTGGATCTCATGAAGCACCAATAAGAAAATAAATGTTGCTGGCCTGAATTGCATTGCCTAACAGCAAGAATCTATGACCGACAACATTCTGTTGATGTGAATTGTCGTGATTTGGGCACTCGATGATGTAAAAAGATTTCATATCCTCCCAACCACCAACAACCTTCCGTTTCAGAGTTTCTGGTGTCTTGAAAACTACTGAAATAGGAATAGATTTTTTTAAAATTGACAATCAAGCTGATTCCACCTGTTTATTTTTTCCTGATCTCATGGTGATGTTGATGGAATGATCGGTAAAATACATCAGAATTTGCGTAAATTGGTTTTACCTTCTTCCTTGGATCGCAAGGCATCCTCTGCAGGAAAGTTGATCACAAAAAATAATTAAGTGTTGCCATTTGTATTCGTAAAACACTATCCACAACTGAATGGGTCTTTCAGGCCACGGGATCTTGAACATTAACCCTTGCATTTCAGATTATGTCATGACCACTACTAGTTGGAAACACACCTGCAAGCAAGCTTACCTTGAAATATACATATTTAGGCAATATTATCTACTTATGTTTGTCATTTTGTAGTACATGTTTTATAACATTGAACAAGGTCGACAAGTGACATTTCATAAAGAAAACGTTCATACTTCGGGAATTTGTATTCGGCTATCAGTAAAATGTTATTTTGTCGTTCGTCGCACTGACTCTGTTAACCTAAATAAAAGTATGCGACTTTTGGACTGACAAGCAAAGTCAAGCGAATGGTATAATTTATTTCGCTTTATCTATGTCTCAATATCATATAAACGGAGAAAGACTGCAGATGAGCGAAGTATAAAACCGCAAAAAAAGTTATCAGGCAGGTACAGTAAGTTGTTGGGAAGATAACGTTGTTTTCGTTGAAAGAAGACTGAAGTTTAGAATTAGGGAAGCACTCTTAATGCACTGATGAGGCCACTCCTGAAGCACTGTGCACAGTTATGGTGCCCTTATTTAAGAAAAGATATATTGGTATTCGAAGCAGTCCAACAGCGATTCACCATGCTATTATCTGGCTGAGAGGGCTTTAATACGAAAACCTTCGGCGTAATTTAGAACAACTCAACCTGATTGACGCTCACTCCGCCACAACGTACATTTATTCCTTTCAGTACTTTTGACTTGTGCGTGCCGTGCGTGCTATCGGTTAAATAGAATCTGTTCTACTGTGACCAGACTTCTCAAAACAGTGACTTCCAGTACGACCAGGGGCATAATGTACGACCACAAGTCTCCATCCAAGTTAAAATATAATCCTGTCTTTACAAAAACATTGCTGTTTCCTGATTTCCCTTAGCTCTAATACTGAAACTCTCCATCAAACTACATTATGGGCGTATTTTCATCAGAAAGACAGCAGAAAATAACGCAAGATGGTCAAAGATAGTTGCTGATAGACAATTCATGCTAATCATTACAATGAACCTGTAACCAAAGAAAGAATAAAATAATACTGATTATCCCGAGAAGGAGCTAGATAGGATACGTTTTCAAAAGTATTTATCCAATGGGGGAGACGTTAAATTTGCCATTCGACATTGATGTTTCCCCGAGTCTTTACTGTGCAACCAGTAACTTGCCTCAACTTAGCCAAGGCGCTAACAAGATGGACACGTTTCTTCACAAGTGTCTTTTATAAGCTGGGAGATAAAATGAAAAAGAAAAACAGGATACAGAATTTCCCCCAAAGGCTGTTGAGAATGTATGAATATAAGGAACTAAAAATAAACGAAAGCCTTACCAGCTTCTTGCACCTTAGTCGTCAGCTTCCCTATTTCTGTAACAAATCATTCATGTAAGGATTTAATGCAGCTTTGCACGGGCATAATGTCGCATCTCTTTTCACAATTAGTGAACAAAGAGTAGTATATTTGATGTAAGTGCATCTTTTTTGTAGTACAAAACTGAACATTCTCCCTATAATTCCAATAACCAAGATGTCCTGGTGATGTTCAAAATGGTTGCACATTGGTAATGCTGAATTGTTGGTCCTATAAAATAAATTTTATTTTGATGGCTTCCTATGAGTATGTTTTCAGCTGGGGTCCCGCTGCATTAAGATTTTGCCATGCACGTAGGAGCCGTTTATTAAATATTCACTGTTTTCCGCAGAGATCAACTATTTTTTATTTATCAACATCCACCTTCTCAAGAACGTTTATCGTTTTAACATCTGATAAGAGTTAATATTCCACAAGTGGAATTATCATTTTTCATATTATCGTTTTTGAGTTCCAATGAAAGATGGGAAAATCGGTCTAAATTTGTAATAGACTGCTCATGCCACACATCTAGCGTTGTACTGATGCCAACTGTTTACTTGTCGAAGAATTGTCTGACTGCTTGCAGTTAGTTGAACATGGGGGATGAAAGTAAAGATATGGCAAGAAAACAGGCCTATCGACCCACCGAGTTCGTGCCGACCACCTACATTTACACGAATAGTACCCTAACCAATTTCGTTTTCCGCACATTCCAATTAACTCCACTCATAATTTAGCTACTCACCAGTGAGGACAAATTATAGCGGCTTCTAAACTTACTAACCCGCACATTTTTAGGATAAGGTTGCAAAGCAGAGCACCCGGAGGAAACTCACACAGTCACAGAAGAATGTGCAACGTCCAACTGACGACAGAGGAGGACAGGCTTGAACCCGAGTTGCGGGAGATGTGAGATAGCAGCTCCACCAGCTGTGTCTCCGCGCCACCCATATTCTATGGAGCATTCTTTTTCACAAGGGCGGTGTATTCCTATGTTGTTGTGAAGAATATGAAATTCAAGGGAGGTAAAATAATATTCAAAAGGTTTTAATTTTCACCACTAGTTGTTGACATGTATCAAAATCAAAACATATCGATGTTTCATTAATGTAGCATTAATATTTCGGAACTATGTTTCTGTTTTATTCCATTAGAAATTAACATTTTATTGTCAACCAGAAAATAGGATCACCCCGAGGAAATGGATAACTGCCACATGGATAAAATGCAGTTTCTGCAGCACCAGACATCTGGATTGAACGCGGGTCACTGGAGCTGTGAGAGAGCAACACAACCAGCTGCGCCACATTTACGATCCAGTGATTTCATGGCATCACTGGCAGAATTGCCTCGCTCAATAGCCTTTATATAAATCATGGTTGGTATTTCTCAATGTGAACGTTCGGGTTTAAGAGTGGGTATGCGCACGCGTCTCTTTGTATTGCAGGTTTCTCGACTTCGAATTATTTTTGCTGCTGAACACCTAATCCTATTTACTTGCCAAGTAGTTACCAGTTAAAAAGAAGTTGCAAGCCTTTCTTGATATGTGATTATATTTGTGGTGACAGCACGGCGCGAAGAAATAGTGCAGTGATCATTAATAGGTAAATATAGCAAACATTTGGATTGATATTTTGAGTACAACGCATGACAGGCTGAAAGGGTGTAGGTAGACAGACATTCCGCTTACCGATATCTTTTACAAGTAGTTGCCTCACTGCAAAAGAATAACACAACGGACTTAAAAGAATAATACACGATATTACTGTGTAAACTGTATTATTAATACTGCACAAATCTCACGTTCAAACACACATTGACAGTTCGCTCGGCTACAAAACACAATATGCAAACCAGCACACATCTCGCGATCAGTAAAGGGCATTTTTAAACTTATGTTCATTCAAACAATTTGCTTTCTGCAAATTTCGTTTTAGTCATATTTTCCAATCCGTGTTCAATAACATGGTTTACTCTTCTCAGAGTTGCAAAAATCAACAGGCACGCTGTCTTATGTTTCTTCCTATTAATATCAACCCAACTGCTGCCTCAAAATTACCAGGTAACCTCAGAAAATATATATCCATTCTTTAGCCCTCGAGGAATGAATCTGGTTTTAGTGAACTCGCGAAAATGGAGTGTTTTTTTTGCTTTGGAATTATATCTGATGACGATGTCCCCAGCCGCCAACACTCTCCCACCTCGCCAACACAAACAAAGAAAAATCCAATATAAACAAAGCCGTTCTTGATATAATTGCATTTGTAGTTCTATTTATCACTCACTGCTCGCCTGAAGAAGCTTCTTGCATTCTAATAAGTATAGAATTCAAACAAGTAAATAAATGATTTGAGAGCACTGAACATTTGTGTAAAGCAACTTAAGGAATTCAAACATCCAGACCATCTTATTTCAACCGAAAAATTTTCAGGTGAAGTTTCTTCAGAATGAAAGGTAGCGTGATATCACTGTAATTAAACCTGTGTTATAGTGAATTTTGGATTGAACAATTTGTTGCTGAGATCCATGTATATATCATTGAAATTGTTAATAGGATACTTTAAAAAAATGAAGATTACGTTATATCACTGGGCTGCTACCCTGGATTCTAGGTAGAATTAAGTATTGCTGAAGTAATGAACGCAAATCTTGACAAGTTAGCATCAATACCGGTGAACAAATGACTTCCGCTCTGTCCTAATAACTATACCCTTCAGTGAAATGTTGTTATTGTTATTAGCTTATCTTGGCTGAGCTGCTCTCTGGATAAAATAACGTGGTTCATCCTTAATTTCCACTTGAGGTGAACGGTTACCAATAATAAATAAATCCTGGCCATAGCAATGATGCCCAAGCATTGCAATTGATTGAATATCGTAATTTGGGAGGGTTGCTTACGTTTGCGCGCACTCTTGACAGAGATCCAATGCGTATCATACAATAAAATTGCTATTAGTTTAGGATCTAAAATAAAACTACGTCCAGTTGCGAAATTAGAAAAGTATAAACTCTTCCAGGTCCAAGAAATCTTAACCTTAACTCCTGGAGACAATAAAGATACAGCGGCAGAACAAACTCAAATGGTTAATAAAAAGAGGACCGAAGATTTCATAAATTGTTTACAGCTTTGAAAGAAGGTGGATACTATTGACAGAAAACAACGGAATCAGTACAATTCAATACAAATAAATACTTTAAAACTTGACAAAAGCATCATTGTTCGAAATTGGAAATCATGAACACTCTCATATTCATTTAAATCAGCTCATTGCTTTGCTTTCTCAGTAGCACCTTCTCTATTTTTCCAAGTTGTCTCATTGCCGTTTATGTGTTTCGTAAAGTAAATATAATGTAGCTGAATTAGAGGCTAATTCTGTGTCTATCCTTTTGAACAGTCGTATGGCGGACATTTACCTGATCTTTCGATTTTGTCTGTGCCAGCTGAGATTAATTCCCAATTGCAAATCTTCATACATCATCTTTAACCAATTACATGCGCCGATTAATCCTCCCGCACCAGTGCCTTACTAAATTTCACTCTGTCAGTGAAATAGGGAAAAAGCTACCTTACTAAAAGCCATGACTCTGTGAGCGAGAAATATTCACTACTTGCTTCTAAAACTTTAATCAGTTGCATCCAAACTATAATTCTTGGTATTGACCTCTATGTCAAATCTGTATTGCACTCACGATCAGGTCTCTACATCATTTTATGCAAGACATCTCAATTTTTCTCAGTCGCCTTTGTTCCATGCAAAATGGTCCCAACACTAGAAATCTTTTATTTAATCATCATTTGGCAACATTATTGGAAATCTCCTCAGTAATCTTTTTTTTATTGTGTTACGGACTCAGTGAAAGTCCCTTTAAGATAGAGTGTGTGTATGTGTGTGTGGGGCGTGCTTACGTCAATAGAAGATAAAGGACGTAATGACTTGTTGAAGAAGAAGAAGAAGGGGAGTGAGAGAGAGAGAGAGAGAGAGAGAGAAGGGAGAGAGACACCAGCCTGCTAGTTTTCTCTGTCGATGGATGAGAAACTATAACTGTGTCTGCCACTGAAATCCATGTATGGAAGTCGGAAGTAATACGGTGGAGTTCACTTTGTTGCTGACCTGTAGAAGGAAACAGGTATTTGTGTGTGTGGACGACCACGATTCGGATGCTTTTCGGGGTGAGGAAGTCACTACCGAGTAAACACTGAAGTATCGTTTGGGTTCCATCGTGGAACATTTGGACTTCGTATTTACTCTCTCTATGTTTCTCTACGTCTACGTCTTATCTTCAGACAACGGTGGTTGTTGAAGAAGCCCTTGCTCATATTTCACCTTATGGCTTGCGGAACTGAACTTTAAGAACCATTACGGAACTTGGAGTTTGGGACTTTGTCACACACACACGAAGAGTTTAGTTTTGGGCTTAACGTTCGAGGTTTAACATTTTTGAAGTCTAACATACTAACATTTTTACTTCTATTTTACGTATTATCATAAGTAGTGATTAATAAAATAGTTTTTAACACTGAATCATGCTCAGTGCGTTTCTTTTGTTGCTGGTTCGTGACAATTGGAATCATATCCTTCCTGAACAGTGGTTAACGGAAAAGGACAATGGTTTTTGGTTGTGGTTTACCTTGTGTAATAAGGAATTTTAGTATAACCATCATGCTCCTATAGGCGATACCTGAGCGAAGGACGAAAAGTGTTCAGCCTAACTTTTTAAAATAATATAATCCATTGTTCTGCCATTTCGTGCTCAGTTACATATATTCCCATATTTGATTGCATATTCGATATTTTCTTGCATGCTTCCTCGAAAGAAATAGATAAATACACGGAAAGACATTACCATTGAATGGTTCGTCTTGGTTGCCTGTATTGTCAACGAAATTTAATCACGTCAGAGTTGATGAAAATAAAAAGAGAATTCAAGCATGTTCATATATGCTATTGTCTCTCAAAAGTTGAACATTAACTTTCCACTTTCGAATTCAAGAACAATCACCGAACACAAGAATTCCATATATTTTCAACTTTTTTGTGGGTGTTTTGTATTGTGCACATTTTAAGACGATAAAAATGTCACATTTCGCAAAGTTACATCTCGTCTGCCAATGTGGCTTATTGTACTTCTGATATCTGCATCTCAACAGTTTGTTTCACCTGTTATTAATATGGAATACGACGCATGAGCGAGAATATGAGTCTATGTGTGACGCCACTGGTTCTGGCAACCATTTCTTATCATGCGAATCAGAGTAACAGCGGCGAGTTATCGTAGGTGGACACGTTATGATATGTTATATGTTCCATTGCGCACTACTGATACACTAAAGAACGTGTATTGAGGCACTTTGACCGATGGCTATTATTCAGAATTTTGAGTATTTATTGTTCTCATTATCAACCTGAAACATAACTTTTGTTTTCCTCTTTACAGATGCTGCCTGCTACCTGTGCTTCCAAACTTCTAGTCTAATATCTGATGTTTTAAAATATTGTACATGGCAGTATTATTGGAACATGGCAGTTAATAGTTAAGCATTTCCATGAAATAATCAAAGCAGTTTTATGTAAAGGCTTGGAGTATTTTATCCAGATATCATCTCGTTATTTAATGAAGAACATGCACGCCCCTTTGCTATAGTTGTGCAGGTTCATGGGATTGGTGATAGATTAGAGATTTTTAAAGTCTTAACTAGTAATCTAACTAGATCAATCCGACACAGGAAATCATGAAACATTTTCCTATTGGATGGCGAAGTTTTGATTTACGGTACACTGTTCAGGAATCCTATGCGAATGGTTTTCCATGAAACGATGTGATAAGAATAATCCCAAGAACCTAACAGCAGGGCACTGTCCTTCGTATCTTTTTTTACGGCAAGAACTAATGTTGGTAACAACGTTCCAATTTAATTTTCTGCGCAATCGCACAGGTGCACACAATAACACGGAAGTCATCCCCTGCAGGTAAATATTTTGATCTTTGGTAACATGATATGCTTGTGTACTAGTGGTACCAAGTTTTCCAAGGCGTTTGTATCAAAGTCATTAGAACTGTACCTGCCGATTTCGGATCCGCTATCGTAAAACAAAAGAGAGAGAGAAAAAAAGAATGATATCATGTTATGTTGGGGAAAACAATAACATCTATTATTGATAAGTATTATTTCCTTAACTTTGTTTATTGTCGACACGTATTTCGTTTTTGCTTTTGGCAGAAGGGAAACTGCTGCGTAAACTATATTGTACGCATGTACTATGGAAACACCTGAAAACGAATCTTTTCATCAACCATTCGCTTTCAATACATACAAGGTAGTATTTGCTTTTAAGACACCCAGGGAGTTTGGAGACTCCCATCCTCATGGATCTTTCAAAGTCCTGCTCAAAACCAAAACATCTGGAATCTGGTGTCTAAATTGGGAAAACTGATCCACAGATCAGTCAAGCAACAGTATTGTATCTTTCAGCCATCATGCAGGCACGGTAGTGTAGCGGTTAGCATAACGCTATTACAGCGCCAGTGACCCGGGATCAGTTCGGGCCGCTGTCTGTAAGGCGTACGTTCTCCCCGTGTCTGCTTGTGTTTCTTCCGGGTGCTCCGGTTTACTCCCATCTTCCAACGACGTACGGGTTAGGAAGTTGTGGCGTAGGAAGCGTGGCGATACTTGCGAGCTGACCCCAGAACACTCTACGGAAAGATGCATTTCATTGTGTTTTTCTATGTACACGTGACTAATAAAGATATATTATATATATCTGGTGGTATATATACGGTTTACCAATCAGAAAGAATCTTGTAGAGAGTGTTAGCTGATGAAAAAGTTGCGCATTCAGGAAGTGAAAACATGTTTGCTGTAAAAAGGAGGCAGGTCTTTTCGAAAACAAGTCTCACCAGCTTCTTTAATCTTTGACTGCAGTGTGATAATTTCTAGAAGGAGAAATGGTTGCCAACAACAGATATTAGCGTATCTTTATTAGTTATCTTTATGCAGCTTATTTTTATATATCCATGAAAAAGTATTCCACCACCATCTCAATGTACGAAATATTGCAGTTATAAACTAGCAAAGCACTTTAAAACATACGGCCACACAAAATCCAAGGTTCTACATTGAACACTTGAAATTTCTTTCAAATATTGACAATTATGAAGAAAATAATTCGTGGAAGAGCGTTTTCAAAAACAAAATGGGTATGTCAAGGAGAAAATGCAACTCAAGCCTTGCTTCTGTTATTTTAAATTCAAAGCAGTCATTCCTTCAGTGATGCTTGTTATGTAATTGCAATGATTTCCTTATTATCAGTATTAAAGGGAATTAAATACATGAAGTTATATTCATTTTACTGCCAATTCACAAAATTACAATGTTAGCCCAACACACAAACAACAAAATAAACCTTCAAAATATATTTAAGGTCTTAATAACTCTGGAATGGAATCACCATGGCAGGTTCCTGAATTTCCGAAGGGTGAATGGAAACAACTCATTATTAATCTACGAAATGCAATTTTACAATGCCTTAGGGAGTTGTCTATCGATTACTTGGATGAACCTTTCCTTTTTCAGTACATTATATGTTACTATCAAAATAGTTATAATGCTGGACTATTTACCTGCATTTTTTAAAAGGATCTGTCGCACTGAAAGGCAAATAACATTGACACGTTATTTCCGGAGCAATTTCAGTAGGAAAAAATAAAATAGATACATTTGATACATTTATGGAAATATCTGATATAATCTGATATTATTTAATCCTTCTTTAGGAATATCACGAACGCAGCTAAAATCCATAATCATTGCACAGAAGTTTTGTTTTTTCATGTCAATAGATTTTTCCACAACTTCTTTATTAGATTGCTTGCCAGATTTTGAGGTGGTGATTCATTGTAAGGCAGAATATAATTGTCATAATTGTAAGGCAGAATTGTCATAATTTTATGGATTGCCATGGACAACATTACCTTTGAAAATAATAAATTAAATTTGTGATGCATGTCTTTTGTGATGAGAAAGACTTGTTTCTTACATGCTTTCCTTGAAGTTCTGTCCAACTTTTTTTTTACAACTGCGGTTTATGGCCTGCATTTTCCAGCCATCGATTTTTCGCTCTGCTCAACTTTTTGTAGATTATTTGCCACAAACCTTCCACAGTTGTGATCCCATCTACCTACGTCATGAAATTTATAGGATACACACACTCGCTCTTGATTTTCTTCTGTCCAATGCTTATTTTCTGAATCCCACAGAAATATTTTCAAATTCTAGTCTGGCTTTGCAAAACCGAATCAATCTTGCGCAAAGGAGAAAAATACTGTTCCTCACAGACATTTGCCCGCATCATACAACTGATAGGAAAAAAATGGCTGGAATGCTCTTCTCATCCCAGCAATTATTCCAGTGATTTAGTCTGCCGTTTGGACCCGGATTTGTGAAAGGATTGCATACCACTGTGTTTCCGTTGACAGTAACCCAAGGAATATCGGCATTACACCTCAGTACAACACTTCTTTTTTCTGATACTTGCGATGCCCAGGTAGAGCTGTGTTAACATGGCTGAAAATCAAAAGCAATCTGAAGCTCATAGTTCCGTTGTGGTTTAAACACATTTCAAAGAAAGATTCATACGTCTCCTCTGGAGCTACGTTGTCACATGCCGCATTAGATTCCTTGAACAGATTAGATTTCTAGCAGTCGACAACGGAATATTTTTTGGCTTTTTTTACATTCACAAGGTTAGGAACGTCAAGGGCTGCTTTTGCAGAATACGTGTCTTAAATAAAATTCCCTCATGATTTTCAATTTTAATTGTAAGAGCAGAGATCATAAGAACACAAGCACATTTAACTATGGATTCCGTTGAGCTGAAAAGCTTCAAATGCGGTAATTTTCCAGACACTTATCCTGAATCCGCTGCCTGACATAGACGTCTGTTCGTATGAGTAATTACTCTTCACCAATATGTTGCAATTCTGTACGATTTTCTTCTGACTCTTCTAAAACACAGAAGGTGGGTTGGATACAATGGCGAAGTGCACACGTTTTAAATAGAACATAGATTATGCAGTGATCTTTAGCTATGGAATAATTTAGAAAAGGTATATGATAGGTTTAACGGGCATCCATTTGATCATTGTGCACAGAATTTTAGTAGAATTCCAATATGCACGTGATATCCGCAAATTATCTCAGAGAATCTGACATGGAAAACGTTCTAAAAGATTGAATCGGTTTTGAAGTTAAGGAATTAAATGGAAATATTTAGTTCTTACTGTATAAAATAACTCAGTTTGCCTTTGGTTTGCTTTGTTGCAAAACTACGCTGGAACTCCTCATAAAAAAAAACAAATCGACATATTTTATCCCGCTTTGCTTACTTGTTTTTTGGAGAAGTTCTTTGCATTCTTAAAGAAAAATACATACAAAATATGTGTCAGAATAAAGTAATACGAATTCAAAAAATATGTTTATGGTATTTGAGTTACTCGGCCATTGCACTCATCCCGGATATTTTCTCTTCTCTCCCCTCTCATAGGGCAGAAGATACAAAAGCCTGAAAGCATGTACCACCAGGTTCAAGGACAGCTTCTATACCGCTGTTATCAGGCAATTGAACAGTTCCCTAGAACGATAAAATGGACTCTTGACCTCACGATCTACCTCGTTATGGCCTTGCACCTTATTGTCCACCTGCACCTTCTCTGCATCTGTAACAGATTTTTTTTGCATTCTGTTATTGTTTTCCCTGGTACTACCTCAATGCACTGTTGTAATGACTGCAGACAAAACAAGTTTTTCGCTGTACCTCGGTACATGTGCAATAATAAACCAATTTACCACATGTATTTATTAGTTTCAAAAAGAGTTTAGACGCTAGGATTCCGAAAAAAGATAAGAAAAGCATCAGAAAATCCCAGGAACACTCAAGAGGTGAAGTAGCATGGCGGGAAGAGAAAAGGAATCATTATTTCAGCGGAACGGGTCAACAAAAAAAAAGTGATAAATTGCGGAGTAGTAGGATTTACCGTTGAGAGAATAGGGGTAATGTCTGTGAGAGTTAACAAACTAAAGTTAACAAGATCGTATTTCCTTCGAAAATGGTAGTTAGAGATAGAAGGGAGTGAAGAAAGCAACGAATTCAAACTGAAAAAAGGATAGCATCTTCTGTGCAGGGAAAACCGTTGTCTTCATCAATTTTTAATTCAATACCGTAACGTGCCCAGTAAAAAAAAAATGAGATGGTGTTCCTCGTGGAAAACAAATGTAGAATACCGAAAACAGAGAGGTCAGGTTGAGAACAGGACGGAGTTTGGAAGTGACTACCTTCTACAAGTTTAGGATTTTGTCATTAAGTATAAATTATAGTAATCTCCTTGGCAAGTACGTCAGAGATGAATTACTGTTCTTTCATTGCGTTGCATTCAATAAGACAGTGCGGACAAAATTCAGGATAACTGGTACGTTTTTAAGGTTAGGGTTCAAGGTTCAAGAGTTCAAGAAGTTCAAGAGACCGTGTTGTTATTTTGAGAGAAATCCAGATTGCGCCCCAAATGTCACACAACTGTATCAGGTAGATTGTTGGTCAAGTAGCTCATCGTCAAAAATTTAAAGACGAACAGAAGTCTTTTGTGAACTGAACCAAACTGAAAGCGAATTTAATGGAAATGCATCCATAATAAAGCTTATCTCATCTGGTTTGAGAAATCGTAGGTTTTATCACAAACTATGCAGTGGTCGTGCAATCCTCCAACTCTGAGGTATGTTATTTCAAAAGAGCCAATAACTGCAGTAATGTTGTATTGAATAGGACACCTGGCGACGATTCCAGTCAGCAGGGTTCTTATCCTTTACATTCGCAATTTCCACCAGAGAGTCAAACAAATTGAATGGAATTGTCTGACCTCTGGAATATCAACAGCCACAGGAAATGCTGAAGAATTTTGAAGTAATTATTCAAAGTATTTACTATTTCTCTTGTCCTGTTATAATTTATCTGATATTTCACTGGTTATACAGAGGAAAGTCCTCAGGTTAAGTAATACATAAACGTTTAAATGGTGACGTTGTTTGCTGACACGAATCTATCAGCTGGGAACCAGGAATATTATTCATACTGTTTACCTAGATATCTTTCCCATATCGGCGCTCCTAATAAAACAAAAAAAATCAAAATTACTCTCCTTTATAGACTTTTAGCTATATAAAATTGTTCAATCATTTCTGTTCAAGTAGAAAGCCTGTAATGAAAAACGGAGCGGTACATATTATGCAACATCTAATCTCATATAGAATGCTATCATTATACAGCGCCCAAAATTAAATTTATGCAATTTAGACTTGAATATTTGTAGTGTACTTATATTCATTATAGTTTAGAAATGAGAATTTGTGTTTTGCTATTTCCAGTACTCCTTTCCTAATCAAGTAGTAAGCTGTCCTTTAACCTTAAGAACTATCCGATATGCATAGTTTACAAAACGTACAGTATGTAAATGAAGTGATAACGTTGTTGATTTGTTATTTGATCATTATTTATATGATTTGATAGTATTTGTTGCTGCTGCAAATTGAAGCGGCAAGGAGACGTGATAATATATTGAGCCAATGTTCATCCAAATTCTAAACAATTGCTTCTGGATATTTGTCTTGACTTGTGTTTGGAAGTAATATTGCATCCTGATTACACGTTTTTGTGAGGGAAAATGTGAAACTTCAATGCATGCACACGTCTGTGCCAAAAGCATAAAGGTTTTAAAATTCCTCAATGTCATAGCCAATTAGAGCATCCATAATAAAATGAAATACAGATCTTATGCAATGAAAGTAACCATTCCAAGAATTAAAACGTGTAAACTAACGCAAAATCCAGATTTAAATCAATGTCAACACCTCAAACAACTGGGAAGAATTAAATAAAAATCGTAATTGATTTTTCATGAAGTCCGACAATCCACATTTTAGAGAAAGGGCTCGTAGATCTAAGTCATCTCTAAACTGTCAAGGAATGGGACAGGAGACCCCCAGCGTGAGGAAATTCCAGCAGCGGAATCCACCCAAGGAGTACTAACTGGTTATCGGCCTGGAAACATACCAGAGCCCCGAGCTCTTTTCCAAAACAATACCAGCCAACTGGAAATATTGCAACTCCGTTAAGAAAATCAGAAGCTACCATTTTTGTTTAAATGTGCTGAAGCCATTTGTCTGCCTTCACTAAAATGGAGTCGCTTATCCTTTACAAGGAGTTACATGCTGCAGATTCAGCGGACAGTTTATTTTACGTCAAGTGTTGAGAATTGTTCTTTGCACTTCCGTGTTGGTAATTTTGTGTTGGTAATTTTGGAAATATACTCATCTCCTCGCACAATGCGGCAACATTTTAGATTCACTTTTGCAGGATTATATACAAATCACGATGGACTTGAAGTTTTTGGGAAATGCCAGCAGTTCTTTTGTAAACTGTCTCATTTTCACATGGAAATGCCGAGACATTCTGGAGTCCCATACGAAAACAGAAATTCTGAACTTTCAGGCTGGATTCTTCTACCATCTGTGAGGCTACATTCCATTGTGTGCAATGGTGAAACATCAACACGGGGAAATCCACTGAGGAATTCAGGTGGCAAATATGCCTGTTTGAACCTTTTCCCACATGTTCACCGTGGCCATTCATTGGAGTAGAGTAAACAGAAACAAGAATAAAATAATTACGAAGTAATTGATGTGTTTTAATCAATTGTATTTGGTTCAGTGCTCACAATAGCATTGGCCATAATTTAAGGGACATTTCTAAATGCCCAATATTTTAATTGTATCAATTATTGTAGTTAATGTCTGTTAGTTTTCAAGTGCCTTTGCATGTCAAGAAAATATGAACCTTTCAAAGACCTTGACAATGTTGGCAGCTGAGAAATCTGAGGTGTGATTGTTAGCTTTTGTTTAGCAGTTTAGTAGGAGGTATTAAACTTTGTTCAGCTGTTGAAGGCTCTACAGCTTGCAAACTGGGCCAACAAAGAAGACTTGGATTTTAATGATTTGCTACCTGCCACTCTTAACCGACAGTCCACTGGTATTTTCATGGAAATATTAAATTATGAACGGAAGTTGAAACCTTCCCCTAATCTTCCACAATCGGCAGCGCACTCCCATCTCCAAGATTAATTGGACCGGAAAGCCACTTCTGTACAGTCTCCCACAGAAATGAAACAGGTTGCATAAAGAGAAATGAAATCGTGGTAGCATGTTTCGTAAATATTTCTGACCATTTTTTTTTGCAGTCGTTCTATTTCTGAAAGGAACAACAAAAAAGAAGCGGAAGATGATTGCAAGTTCACCATCTCATTGTACTTGTCATGAAATGAATATTTGTGATAAATGGAAATCTGAAAAATTACAGACATATTTAGCCATGTAGAAAACTTTGACAGCTGTTGTTAGACGAAACGTAGGGTGAGTGCAAAACACATCCCGTATTTCTCAGGAGAGGAAATTTAACTGCTGAATAGATTGAACATGTTTGGCTCTATTTTGTTCATCAGATGAAAATAGAAAATTACGCAAGATACATACATAGTAAGCAAGAAACATATTTAAAATAATATTTTTACATGGACGTGGAAGATATATTTGCTTTACCTGCAACTTTCTTGAGGAAAAGTTTCCCTGTAATACAAATATTACACAAATTCTAAACAGCGTGCACTTTTGTCCAAAGAAATATCATACGCTCAAATCGAAAACATGACGCTAGCTAACGGGTCGTGTTAAGGCATCTGGACAAATAAGGATATCGAATCATTTGCTTAAATTATTTTTATTGTTGTTTTAACACATTCTTGCGTTGTATTAACGTGTATACAGTAATTCAAATACATTATTTTTCTATAATAGATATTGATCGTTGGCAATACGCGCAGTAAAAAAAAAGAATGGTACAGGATAGAACAAGCAATAATAAGTCCAATGAAGGTTCGTTGAAGTGAAACGGTAGCTTTCCTTCACCTCTTCGGCCTGCCCCGCTGTTCCGAGTTCGATATGCCCCGAGTTCGATTTCGTGTTTTGAAGTGGGCATAAAATAGCAGGTTTTGCTGATAATCGTCCATCTTACACAACCACACAATGTCAATAATTGAACAAAAAGCAACACATATACAAACTGGAGTATGTTCTCTGTGCCGTTCTTCCCTTTGCACTGCTATTGCCCATTTCCAAGTTGCTGGAAGGATGCAAGATTATCCTTCCTGTTATTCCGACTTTCCAGATTACTGATGACTTTAGAGGTAACTCTAAACAATGCAGGTAAATTGGCCTGTATTTCATTTCACTTCAGTTTACTTCATTGCATCTCGGCGGCACACAGTAAATGGATCTGATGGATTCCAGTAGTTCGATATTAAGGCCGGGGGATAGGTGTACTTTCCGAATGAAAAATTGAGTCAGAATACCGTTGGCATTCTTACCACCGCTAAAAAAAAGTGAGCATGCATCACGTTGGAAATTGCCCAACACTTGCATCACCCACTCATCTCCGGCAACAGATCATTATAGTTCTGCAGCTCGAATACGAAGTAACTAAAAGCTCTCTCAGGGCACTAATTAATATTTAACGACTAAATAAACTAAATTAGTCAGTCAGCATAAATTTATGAAGATCCTCATCTGAACTGCTTTTACTTCTAATCAGATTATCCTGATGGCAATTCCTATATACTATTTTTGTGGAATATATCGTTCTGACGCCTTGCACCCTTGACTAATACTCGATTTAAAAAAAAACTTTTCGACACTATTAAGACTGTTTCCTCAAGCATTCTCCCTGATGTACCTTTGCAAAATGTCCATTGATATTTTTGTCTAACGTTAAATTAATGATTACTTGATTATTCTTCAGTGATGCAACTTAAATTTGATCACTGATTGAGGACAAAAATCATGGGAATGTCTTTTGATTGATGAAGGGAGCCCCATGATAAATAACTACTTCGTAAAGAAATATAGAGTGAGAGGGGCGGAGAGGCAGACAGAAGAGAAAGGCGAGATGAGTAGATTTACAGCTGGGAACTAAAATGTATGATGCTATTAGAACTGAGGAAAGAAAAATATCAACTTGAAGGAGTAAAAAGTAAATCGGTCGCTGAGAGAGGCCAAGAATAAGAAGAGGGAAAACGATAAGAGTCTCAATGGGAAGCAGACAGGTAGGTGGGGGAACACAAGCATTATTATACGCTTTATCTTAAACTGTTCCACGTATCTTCTTTGTTATCTTAGTTGTAGCTACGTATAATGATCTGAATTATTTCCAGAATATCGGGCACTAGCAAAATGTCGACCAGCCTTTCATACTTACTGATCTTTCGAAATAGAAAATTCAACCTGCACAAATGTAAATATTATGAAATGTTAAAAGCTGAGAACAAACCGATTTTTTTATATTGTATATTCTCTGGGAATTCAATTTGCAAAATGCTGACTTCTTCAAAAATTAAAAGACAGATTTACCTGTTCAGTTAGCAGGCAGGTCCTTACCTTCTTGTCCTGTAAGAACAAAACAAGTATGTGCAGCTGCGCAGCATACATTCGTTTTGACATAAATCTAGTTGATGTTTTTATTCATTACGTGAAACTCGGCTCCTTCGCGCACGATGCAGCCCGTTCATTATATTTGCTCCAATATTATGAAGATGGACCTTGTGGATTTTGAGGTCCTCGAATGCCCAATGAACGTATTACCATTCGCTACAATCAAAGACTATTTAACTATTGAATGTAAACATTTAAGAACAATTCGATAGCATTAAACTAATTCAGATTTAAACATTTGGCCAAAGCGAAAATTAAACTGAATAAATGTATACATAATTAGTTTAGTTCATGCAAATTTCATAGAATAAGTAAAATTAATTAAAAGCAAAATATTTGCTTTCAGATAATGCCCAGCTTTTTATTCAAGTGGGCAATCCCATTCAAAATGTCATCAGTACTTGCTGTTAACCCGAGGGGACAGACTATCTGTGCATCTATTTCTCAGCTCAGAACTCCTGATTCTGCCTCTGGACTCCGTGAGGATTCCGCGGAGGAGTGGAAAGTCTCCATACTTTCTCTGTTGCACCATGCGGCAGCACGAAGTCAGAGACAGGGCCAGTGCTTGCAAAACCTATTCATATCCTAAACTCTGAACATTCTTGATATGTCCAACTATTGACTCGGTTGACAAAGGCTTACCTACCCTAGTCCCATTTTTGCGGGAAATTATAGGCTATTGTGGTAAATTATATGAGAGTATAGGCTGTAATATTATTTCTTCCACGTCGATGATTCTCTGCCATTGTTGCACAAGGAAGTAACACGGCATCTATGGCTTAATTGTTATGGCGGACAGAAGCATGTTTCGGAGCTTGATTTACAATACCAGATTTCCGCCATCAATGATTGCATACACGGCCCTGTACACGTCCAGTTCTGAGTTGCTAGATCTGTTCTGAATGATTGTCACATGATATCCTGTGATAGAGAGCGTGGCCAGGAAGGGAATAAGGGGCTCTTAGAAGACAATTCGGGTACAACAGTGAATCAAACGAATACTATCTTGGACACATATACCATCAAGTTAGATAATTAGGACAACGTCAAGTAATATTTCGCTTCGGGTTATTTCTTCCATCGCTTGATGGTGAGTATTAGTTAATTAACACCACATATTCCTACTAGGTTTCTGGCCTGGCTGATGGACACTATTAAAACAAATTACACTATAAAGACAAAATTGATACTGTTAAAATATACCGGTAATTTTCCACTCAGAACACGAGAAATACCGCCAAACAAAACAAAGCTGCATTGGAATTGAGTTAAGAGGAGAGAATTCCAACTAAAATTAGTGTACGAATATACATGATTATTTCAGATAGACAATGGAGTCAATCACTTTATTTGTCCCGTCTTCTCATTGACCCTTAGAAAAAAATGCCCAGCTTGTTTGTATTAACTCCTTCATTTAAAAAGCATATTATCTTTCTGTGTGATCTTTTCATTCTGCAGGTTGGTTATGCTATTCATCCCTTCTGCCATTCTTTCTTTTAGGTCACATTCACTGACATTGAAACCGGCTTTAATATTCCATATGAGAGACATTGTTAAAAATATTTTCCATGTTACTTCTCTTTCTGGTTGGCGAAGGAAATCTGCAGTTGCACGAATCATTCAGGAAAAATTTCAAGACTGTAGTATTCTTTTGAGATTGAATTGATAGGGACCTCAATGCGAAACGAACAGATAACAAGATAGGTAAAAACAGAACAAAATAAACTCCATCGATGTTGCTAGAATTCAGGCTTACCGGCTTTCAATTTTGACTTCAGTTCTGAAGACGAACATAGCATTTTCCACATATTTTAATTATTTTGTCTGACAATATCAAAATAAACAGCATGATTTACATCGATTACATTATTAAGAGAATAATACTTGTACACCCAAGGGAAAATTGACGTTAATATTAAATGAAGTGTTTTAAGATATAATAGACGATCATAACCTTGATTTCAGGAGCAGAGAATGGCAATAACAATGGAAGGATATCATTCAACGGACCACTCTGAACGCTCTTTTCGGAAAGGAAGTCTACTTCGACTAAGTATCCCGCCCTCTCCCCAAAACCCTGTAAATGGTTTGCTTTAAGATTCTTAGCGGGCTCCCTTTTTAACATGGCAAATCACTCTGTCTTGAGTGCAAACCACGGACGTGCATTCGTTATTTCAACCACAAGTTAGTTTTGTGCTAAAATCATATTTGTTTGTTTTGCCAATCACCTTCATTTTATTTCCCCAAATGCTCGGTCATTCCACTAATATGAACAGCTTTCTTTCTATACCATCTACACATTCCGTTGTTTTAGCCACTACAACCAATCCCTATCCTTCCCCAGTCTCATCCGATTAAAGAAAAATAAAGGTTGCTTCTTCAATCTAACCAGGCATCAGCTCTGGAGTAGGTTTGAATTTTTTCTGCAACTTCTCTAAAGCCTTTATATCTTTTTCCGAAGTCAGTACTCCACTGGTGTTCGAGTTCGTGCTTTGTGAACGTTCATCATTACTTGTTTGTTCTTGTTTCCTTGGTCTGATGCCATCCCCATCATGGTTAATGGGGTCTCCAAATGTGAGTGATATGCACAATGGGAAATGTTTCACTCCAATCTAAGACCAGAGGTTATACTGATTGGACTGCAGTTACAGAGTTTACTTCTCTGTTCTTTTTTGAATCATATTGTAATATTCACAAATCTCCAGTCGTTAGAAAAATCACAGAATCAATGCAAGTTTGGATATTTATGACTAAGGACTCTGAAATTTAACTCAGACAAGTGCAAAGTGATGAACTTTGGAAAGGCAAACCAGGCCAGAGCATGCTCAGTGAATGGCAGGGCCCTCGGATGTGTCGTAGAACAGAAGGGTACAAGAACATAGTTCCCTGAAAGTGGCAACACAGCTAAACAGGGCGGTGAAGAAGGCATATGGCACGCTTGCCTTCATCGGTCGGGGCATTGAGTCCAAGAAATGGGATGTCATGTTAAAGCTGTACAAGACATTGGTGGGAGTTCATTTGGAATATTGTTTGCAATTCTGATCGCCATACTCTAGGGGTGATGTAATGAAGCTGACGAGAGTGCAGAAAGGATGTTAGGTGACGGGAGGGTTTGAGTTTTAAGGAGAGACTGGGTAGACTGTGACTGTTTACCCTGGAGCAAAGGAGGCTGAGGGGTGAACTTGTTTGTCAAATCGTGAGGGAAATAGACTGGATAGATGATCACAGTCTTTTTTTTGCAGGGTAGGTGATACCAAAATTAAAGGACGTAGGTTTAAGGTGAAAGCTGAACGAATTAAACTGGATCTGAGGGGCAAATGTTCAAACAGAGGGTGATAGGTATATGCAACGAGTTACTTCAGAGGTCCTGCTTCTTTTCTTACACCAACTATAAAGTCTACGTACTGGCTTCAACACAATGTCTATGAACCACGTGCGTGCTCACTCTCCACCTTGCAAGAATTCCTCCAGCCAGTCAGTGAAATCCCTAACAATAGAAGGAGGAAGACCATTCTATTGTGTAATCACTTCTGCAGCTACAGCAGCGCATTTACATTCCACTATCGCAAGAATCTCGAACATATTATTCCTTTAACCTCTCCCTCACCCCCCGTCCTCCCCGTCAACCAAGCCGCAATGGCATGTATCTGCTTTGTAAAGAAGACCTTTGAGAGAAATGATATACGCAGAGGTTGCACAACAGTAAAACTTAAAATTACCTTTAATTTCCATATCTTTTTCAACTGAACGGAGAGAAAAGTTAAACGAATAATTGCTGGGAACAATGATTCTATATTGTAGACGCGCACATGGGCTTTTCCCACTATACCGGCGTTTTCATTTTAATTATCAATTTATGACGTTTTTCCACTTTATGCTCTGTTATTGATATCTGTACATTTTTCAGATAATTCTCTCTGGCCTTGAAATCGATGTTTGCAATCTCATCGTGAAAACCTCATTGTTATTCCAGCACTGCCGTTGACTCATTTATGATGTTAAAACTATTAATAGTTATTTTCATGGGGCAAACATGGTGCATGCCGGAGTATTGAATTCGGCAAATCTTATTCAAATATAAAATCTATCACAACGATAAAGGTGTTTACAGTTTATCAGCAAACAATAAATGTGGAGAATAACATCAGTGGAATAAATTGGATAACTGTAATGGTAATCACAGTAAGAAAGAGTGTGCTTCTTCTGCCTGCCATTAAGCGATTAGCTTTGTATTAGTTTTATGCACGCATTTGCCAGCCAGTACCCATGATTAATATGATACTCACGGACGAGCAACTACGATGCAATTTGACTGCCGTAAAATTACACGTAACCATTCATTCTGTTTGGAAATGCTTAATAATTTCGTAGTTTATAAAATGATGAGGAATTAAGACAAACTAAAAACTGTGCCACCAACATAATTGCAGATTGTACATTTTGATATTCGGCATAATCCCTATCCTTTTCTTCCACTTACAGAAATATTGCAGTGAACTAACAATTTTTACTGACACTCCACTAAATGAGTGTTCTGTGTAAGGAAGAGGAAGTTCTGTTTAAACAGAATCAATTGCACGCCGGCGGTAGGGATACAAATGCAAAATTCTCGCATTCCAGGAACAACATTAAATAGAAAACTCTCAAAGCACCAAATCCAGACAATATCCTGGTGGATCTCCTCCGCATGTTCCTTTCGTTGATATCAATTCCTTTGTTGGAGCTGTGTGCACATTGGTTATTTTTCAAAGCTTGAGAATATTGTTTCCATTTCCTTCCGTCTGCTGTATAACTAAAGTAAACGTCCAAATCTGAATGTCCACTTTGCCATACTTACATTGTCATTGGATGTTAGAATTCAGCTTTTGTTCACTCTCTCGAAAAACTACATTGGCGAAACTGAAGTATTTTAAAGACGTTTCTGAATAAGATTATCTGCAGCATTGTATTTACTCTTGCTGCTTATGAACTCAAGTCATATTTACTGTTTAATTCTGTACCACAGATTTTCCAGTTGTCAAGCGGACAAAAATATTAAATAATGCAATTTTAGAGTATAAAGGAAGAAAGTAAGTAATTAAATGATGGATAACTTCATGGTGCATTTTCTTTCAGCATCAACGGACCCTTAGTGTAGGTAAAACAACTCATAAATTACGTTCTCTCGATTTCTGTTCGGCGCATTGAAACGCAGATCTTCAACATCAATTGTTGTTTCCGGTGTTATTTTTTCATCAGTGGACGAAGGGAAGTGGCATTGCAAATAACAAAAATAAACAAAAGATTACATTAATTAAGTATTAGAGATAATATTGTACATTACCGAGCTTTATTTGCAGAGTTTCATTTTCTGAAAGGAGATGAACATTCATGCCCAGTTCATACATGTGCAATAATGTAGAACAACGTAATATCCAATCGAACGCGATTATATGGTTGGAAAATTATAGCTCTTATTAAATATGAAGTGTCACTGACAATTCAATAGAAGGACGTGGAGACCACAAATGTCCGCGTGTTATGATGCCACAGTACCAGATGAATTCGGGTGTTGTCGGTGTGGAATTTGCACGTTTTTCCTCTGATCGATGGGTTTCCTGCAGGCGCTCCAATTTCCTGTTATTTCCCGAAGACTTGCCATGTTAGTTGGTTAATTGACTGCTGTAAATTATCCCTAGTGCTTTGCTGACTGCTAGATCTAAGGGGTATTGATTAGAATGTGGGAATAATAAAACTGATTTAATGTACGATTCGTGTAAATGGGTGTTTGATGATTGGCCCGCACTTGATGCCGAACGACTTGTTTCATTCTATGTCGTTCTATGACCCTCGATTTATTGCAGGAAGGCCGTCGTTTACTTTTTTTGTGCAAATTGATATTGACAATTCCTTACTTAAATAAATCTATCACTGTCGTGCTAATTTAGTCCAACTCCGGTCGCATTGCCTTCAAATAGATGATTTGGTGTTTTTGATCCTTTTCAATGTTAGGATGCATTTCGATATCTCCGTGCCACCTTACCATTTCAAGATAATTCCCAGACGAGCTGCTTCGCAGCTGACAAACAGGGGAATTTAGGAACAGGCTGCGGAAGGAAAATGAATACTGCCATCTGAACTTGAATTTGGATGGAGTATATTCCAGTGACTACCGGCGGAAGCATGCCTAGCACTTGATCTCTTGGAAGTTTTGGTGCAATCTCGACCTAACTCATGTATCTTTTCGAAACACTCTCTATATTATTTTACTGTAAACAGGTCAACTGGCTTACCCACTTTGAGTGCTTGCGCTGAAAAATAAAACGAAATCGTCAATCGAGTAAATAATTAGGGAAAGAGGACTGAACCTATTACACTTACACCACACCATAACGTAGGCATAGTATAGGAAGATGAAAGAGTAGAAAATAGGGAGTGGTATGTAGAACATTGCAGCAGCAATTTTTATTTCTTCCCATTGATTTGTGGACAATATTGTTCGTGTTTGCATCATTATGTGGAACAATTCATAACATGTTCTGCAATGCCTAGAGCCAGGACTTAAAAACTGAAATCCCCTCATTCAAGTTATGACAATGCAATATTTTGTGGTAGTTTAAAATAAATGCCAGTAAACATATTTGTCTCCAGTTGTCGAGTGCAAACAATGAAGCACTGGATTCAGAATTGGAGACAGAAATATCGTGGGATGTACTTTGTTTCCATTGTTACCACGTTAAATTATCACAACAACAATGGTTAAGGAACAGAATTCATTCGTTCTTATCCTTCATTTTCACCATCTATTTTTAGTATTAGCTTGAAATGCGCAGCCTACTTACAAACGCAGTTTTATGAGACCCCCCTTCTCCCATTTCCCATGCAAAACAAGTTGAAGACATTTTGTCCTGAAATTCTACAGATTGTTTATGGTCCTTAAGGCAATGTTAGGGATAGTGGATAACGGAGATGGTGGGTAGTGGGTGCGGTTAAAGTTATTATTAAACGATCTACTTAGATGTCACGAAACCACCTGATTTATGTTTTAGTAGCTTTGCGTTGTAACTGAAAACAGCGCAAAAGGGTTAATAAAATTAATAACATCAGATTTTATTCAGATAAACTAACAGAAAGTGATATTAACATTCTCTTCTTATTATGCAGCCTATCGGGGCAGATGATGACCCAATTACAGTCCATTTCTGCGGGTCTATAAGGACTAATTTGTTACCTCCAGATTCTTCCTCGTGTGGAACAGAAGGTGCTTGACAAGGAGTAGTGAATAGTTTTAGCGATATTGAGCATTGTGCATTGTTTTACGAAATATCATTACGGACCTAGAGCATGGACTTGACTTTCTCAATGTCATTGCAAACGCTCCTCTCTATTTTGAGTAACCATACCCCAGGGTTTTCCACAAGTTAGTTATTTTACAGTTGTTTAAAAGTACAACCTTGAAGCATAGGTACTGTGCAACTGGTAACTTATTGCCATGATGCAACTTGCTGTCATTTTTCTTCTGTTCTGGTATTTGCTGATTCCCTTCTTCCTCTGAAGAAACGTGTGTAAACGTGTTATGTGTTGCTAACATGGGAGAGGGAACTAACCTTGATTTGCTGATCCTTCTGGTAGTTTTGAAAGATTCGATGTTTGTAGCAAGTAGTCAGTACTTTGAGATGCCTGCTCCATGATGGCAGTCTATATCTCAGAATGGAACAGAGGGTAAGAATCATTGCTGCGTGATGGACCATAGGTTTCTTGTTGGACTAACACACACAAAATTCTGGAGGAACTCAGCAGGTCAGGCAATATTTTATGGAGGGAAGCGTCTCGACCAAAAACATCGACTATTTATTTATCTCCATAGATGCTGCCTGACTTTCTGAGTTCCTCCAGCATTTTGTGTGTGCTGCTCCAGAGTCCAATTTCTGCAGATTCTCTTGTGTCCAGGTTTCTTGTTGGGATTGAGGTCGTGACCTTTAAATGCTCTTTTCCTAGGATGGCTAAAGACTGCGCTGACGTATTGAAAGCGATGGTAAATTTCAGCATCTATATCTGCCTTCATTGGAATGAGGCTTTCGAAAGATGGGAGGTGGTCCAAATTTTCTCTGGTCCCATCATGATGTTCTCATTACGGGGGATGGAGTCGTGCAACAGGCCAACATTGTTGGAGTACTGTGCTTTGTGGATATGGATTGATATGCTGCTGAGACAAGAGACAAGAATTATTTGGAGCATAGCTGTAAACGAGTGTCATTTGCCTTCTGCCTCGATGGCTGATTTTGGAGAGACCTTGCGTTCATAAGTGGAGGTAAATCACGTTCAACATGTTCCCATATCTTCTGCAGATTAATTTACTTCGTAGGGATTTATTGGAGATGAATTGAGTATCGTGGTGATAAAGTGTCGGAACCTGCTAGGGTGAAGATAGTTTCTTGATGCCTATCCACACTGCGGCTGGGTCTGTCGAAATCCCGCAGGTGAAAAAGTATGTCTTCAATTGCAAACCCCAAAGTGACTGATACATTAGTTACGGACACGACTTAAATCTTATTTCCAATGTTTTGCATTCATCTACGTATCATAAGATGTTGCAGCATGGAGCACATTTATAAATGTTATTACTCACCATTGATTGAGCATTGTTTGTGCTGATCTAAAAAAGTTAAAGTATTTAATAACAGAAATCATAAAAGAGAACTTGAATCCATTTTGAACATATACATTTAAATTTTTTAAAATTCAAAAACAGCAAGGTGCTCGACGGGTTTCAAACGGAACTTAACAATCCAATTTTTCATTCAATTTACCTTCATTCCTTTTACCCAATTTCGCTTCTATTGAAAAATTCCGGTAAATATATGTGAGTTACTTCATTTTAATACCTGCAATATCTACGTTTAATTACTTCACATCTTATTTCAGGTAAATGCGTTCAGATGGACTTACGTTAATCTTTGCCTACATTATGAATTTTCCAAACGGTTTGGCCCATGCCTCAATAATTTGTCGTCGTTTTAAAAAACGAAATAATCATTTCACCTTTATTATCAATGGACCAAAAATCATATTTTTTCGCTGGCTGTTCCAAGTAAGATTGTCTACTTTTCGAACATACATATGTAAACCAAGGACGTTTTTACAAGTTATCGTTTGATATATGCAATATTTCAAATTTGTAGTCAACAGAATAAACGTTGACAATCAGCACTTTATGTTGGAAAACAATGGATAATGTGGACTTCTGCCATCCAAAATATCCCTGGTGACATGAGGTCTTGGACTGCGTAAATCAAGAGGCTCGTAAAAGCGGTAGCAACAACTTTTAATTCAAACATCAATTCAATAGTCCTTTGTTTCAGCTGAAAAAAACCCCCCAGCTTGTATCATCGCGAGAGATGCATAAACAGAAGACTTCAAGAAAGAAGAAAATATGAGATTTAAGACTTCTTCCGCCTGCTGTGGTCTCCTCTTACTGGTGTGCTTTTGCAAAAAAAAATCCTTAAAGCTCACCACAGATAAAGATATGCGTTTTTCCTCCTTTAGCGATGTTTTCGTGATCTATTTCGCAGCAACAAGTGAACGATCTTATAGATCTTATGAACAGCCTGTAGCCTATAAGTAGAATGCGATTTCATTACAGTAATTCTGACTATTTGCACTTGTGCAACAATGACGGGAATGAATGTGTCTAATGAGTGAAGGTTACATAAAACATACGTATTAAGAGAAGATGCAGAATCACGGCTCCTCGAGCGGTTGTCGCATCTCGTCAGAATGCAGTAACATCTCCAAAACATCATCTATGCGCGAATAATGTAATCTCCCTGCTTATCAAGTATCTTTCTACCCCTGCCTTAATATATTAAAAGTCCATGCTTATACCGTCCTTTGAGGAAGAAAGTTCCAAAGATTCATAACTCTCCAGAGAATTCTCGTTTTTGAATGGATTCCAAATTCTAAATGATCAAGTATGTGGCAACATGCTTTCTATTTCTACCCCGAAGACACCCGGGATATTATCTATTTCAATCAGGTCAGCTGACTTTCTTCTAATTTGTAGTGGATACGCCTATTCAACCTTCTCTCGTATAATGTTCAGCACATTTCCATAATTCTTTAAGCAAGGAGACCATTACTGTACTCCAAATATATTCCCATTAATGTGTTGTATAACTGAAGTATAACCATTCTGCTTTTATATTCATTTTCACTGGCCATAGAGTATAACATTCTTTTAGCTTTCATAAATATTTGCTCTACCTGCATAACTGCTATTTTCACAAATTATACATTGGAACACCCAAATATCTGTTCTTTTAGAGCTCCTGCAATTTCTCACCATTTAAATAACATGATCCATATTTTTAATTTTTCCTTCCAAATGGACATTTTTGTACTTTCCCATATTATACTCTATTGGAACAGTATATACTGTTGTTCTGTTGTTTTTCCTTTTGTATTACCCCGATGCATTTATGCATGGAAGGATCTGTCTGGATGACCTGCAAACAAAAGCTATTCAGTGTATCTCTGTATATGTGACAATGATAAAGAAATTTCCAATTACCAATTGCCAAACGCTTTTCCATTCAACTAACGTCCCTACTTCCCTTTGTATCCTCATTATGCCCTCTTCAGAACTTTCCTACCTTTCTTTGCCTCATCAGCAAATTTAGAAAAATGACATTCAATCCTTCACGTAAGTCACCCAAATAGTAAAAAGTTGGAAGCCAGATGCCGATCCCTGCAGCACACCACTCGTTGCGCTTACCAACCAGAAAAAATCTCGACGCATATACAACCGTGTTTTCAATTAGTAAGCCATTCTCCCATCTATGCCACGAAATTACCTGGGGAACAGTCATGATTCTTCATCCTCAAATAGGTACTTGTCTATTATTTCTTTCCCAGGTTGCCAAATGGCATCAAGTCTTATTATTGGTTTTGTTTTACTGTATTGTTGTCGCTAGTGGAGAATGCTTTTCTGGAGGGCTGACTACTGTGGCATTTAGGCAATGGAGATTTTCCGTGATTCTTTAGTGAAACTAACAAATACCTCAACAGCAATAACCCTACCCTCTACTGACTTTAAGACAATATGCAGAACATGATAAGGAATATGAAGATATTTGGGATTCATGGGCTGTGTGAGCTGTTCCGTCAAGTAACTGGAGAGATGTCCCGAAGCTGGGATGCAAGGTTCCAATAAAATGACAGGATCTCAAAACAAGGAATTGAACATTGCTTGAACACTCACCTGTATCTTGCAGAGTTGATCGCAGAGTTTCCAACTCTAGGTTTAATGGAAAAAGAACCACCATTCCGTGAATATTTTATCTGGCTTCTCTTTGGAAATATTAAATAAATGTAATATTTATCGTTTACGATATGTGCAAGGAAGATTCTAGCATGTCCAGTTTCTCGAGCAACATAGAACTTACAGGAACACAACGTTTGCACGCAAAATTCTATATTGATTTTTTTTCTTTCTTGCAGAATACAATTAAATGCATTCTGCCAAGTAGAAGAGCACATAGCAGATAAACGATCTCTGGAAAATTGCAGCTAGTTTGTATTTTATTTTTAAAACAAAACGCAATGAAGTATCATTTGCATACAACAGAACTGAATCCATGATCGCTTCATGATAGCGTGATCTTATCATAGCACGATCTGAAATGATTCTCATTGTTATTCTGTGTTCACAGTTCATGAAGTTTAATTCCGTTGTTATTGATGGGTATTAAAAATACAAACTTCGAAATTACATTAAGATTTACAAATAATCCCTTGAAAGGGTTGTGGCATTTTTATTTACGAATGTTTATTACTAAATATAGTTGGTTCCAACATTGCAAAGAAAATAGGATGGTGCTTTTAGAATAAGAAGGTTGCATAGAATATTATAACTTTTGATAAAGACCAATTAAGGCTGAGACTGCCTTAATTGGTCTTTATGAAAAATTATATTTTATGCAACTTATGCATCAGACTAAACATTTAATTGCAATGCACAATTTACAAACTATACCACAGACTCAACGGTTTACAGTTGGCTAAACTGTATAAGAATATCTTACCTTTGTCCTTTTTCTCCTGCATCTCTTCTGTAGAAATACATAATCACAAAATGTAGCAGCAGCCCTTCACTAATCTGAGTCCTTCCCATTTTTATTTAAGGATAAAACATAGTTATCAAAATGAACATATCGTCTCTCTGCTATTGTTCTCATGTTTTGACTCGTTGGAGCATCAAAATATTCCTCTCATTTATTTATGAATATAATTGCTTACAACAGACGACATATTTGAGATTCCTGTTTTTTTCATTCCTTTGGCTTCAGTGAAATGATGGCTCAAGTTTTGATGCTGCAAGGAACAAAGACGGACTCTGTATGTGGGGCTATTGTCGAATTTTATCATGGCAATCAAGGCATAATTCTTGAAAATTGACGCTGTACTCCGTTCAATACCGGAATATATTTCCTGGGTGGGCTGCCCAGAAGTATTCAGTGCACCACACATCTCTTTCCCCATTTTTCCGCCCGGGACTTTAACTCCATTATATAATCGTACATCAGGATAAAAAGGACCACTAGTCCATTTGCATTTCAGATTTTGCTTTTGGTATTTGTCAAAACCGGGCTGTTAATATTCCTGTGGAACCGCCATGTTAAGGACGGATTTGGATGTAGTTGCTTTCCGTCTTTTCGTCGTCACCATCTATTTATGCACATGATTTTTACATGAACTCTACATATAATGCTGGTTAGATGTGTTATAATTGTCAAAAACTGTAATCTGTTTCTCGTCATAATGAACTTTTGCCCTGAGTCATTTTCGTAATATGTTCGTCTCAGAAACATGTCTCGTTCAGATATCGGTGTGTGCACAGTAGTCACTGATACAAAAAAGAAAATTATAGCACTTTCACACTCACTCACACAGATAGTTTTGTATACCAACACACACGTAAACACACTTCTGCATAAAACGCAACGAATAAAACGAACAAAATCAAAAATTTTGCCTTCAATACTAACTGTTGCTTTGACGAAGCTGTTCAAGTTCTGGTTAAAAATAATAAGATCTTTTCGTGATGCTTGCATTAATTTATAAACAGTATTACTTTATATGTATGTTTGGGAAAGCAGAGAGTGAGAGAGAGAGTTCTTATTAAACAATGATTACGAATATACAGAAGAAGAATGTGAATTTGTAGTTTCATTTCCAAAGTGTAATTTATTTTTACCTATTCTAAGATCACTCTCCCTTTCATCTACGGAAGAAGAAGAACAATATCAGGGACTGATAGAATAAAATGAAACCCGAAATAAAGTTAAAGTTGAATAGAAATCACACTCTGCACGTGCAACCAGTATTGGAATATCCAAGCTTCAAGGCATTCGAGCTTCTTTTGGAGAAAGAACTTATAATTATTTTTAATTGCAGAATTATAAAACCCACTACACCACCATGATGTGTGAATGAAAACCTCAAAATCATTTACGAACTTGCCTTTCATTGAATAAAGGAGTTAACCCATGCCAAGGTAAGGCTCCATAATATGCAGTTATGTTTTAATAAAAGCCTTCGTCAAGCAATGACAAATCTTAGCCAGCGAACTGCAGTTCCCACTCAGTCTAATATAATTACTATATTGTTTTAAACCATTGTCATGCAATTTTAGCGCTCTTCCTTAAAATATCATCGTTCAATGTAAGCTGATGGTAGTATCTCTTATTGCTCATTTCATTGCAGAACGTCTGTACATCACAAACCTCCAGAATTTCGTTATTTTGTCAGAATTTCTTGAAGATGGCATGATGAGACCATAGGTTGTACAATAGAAACAAATAGATACGTTATAACAATGCACGAGAGAACACTGGAAATTAAAATATGAACGTCATGTCCTTGGCATAGAAGATTGACATTTTTGACAGGTTATCAACTGAATTTAACCGGGATCATGCATTCTCATAAAATATTGACTCTGATATCTCCAACGAGCATGCACCCAGTTCCTCGTTGTCACAGTTTTACATCACACTATTTTTGTATTTCAGGAGCTTGGAATATAACGGTAACGATATGTAGGGATTTCATAAAATGTTGGTAAGTTCATATTCGGAGAATTATTTTGTTTCTTTCTTTCAGGAAACTTTAGAAAACATTGTTTAAGCCAAAGTTTGAGTATTGGGTTTAGTTCTGGTGCCCACAATAGACCTGATTGCTCTCGTGCGAATGCCGTGGAGATTATCAAGGATGTGTCTTGAAATTGAGCGTTTCGGTTAAGGGTGGAGATCGTATAGGCTGCCTTTGTTCTCCTTGGAACAGAGGAAACTGGTGAGGGGTGTAAAGATCGAGGTATTCAGCATTATGTGAGGTGTCCACAGAGTAAATAGTATTTTTTCCCCGATAGGAGCATTGTCTGAAACTGGAAGGCATGGGATTAGGCTAAGGGGTAAAAGGTAAGAGTGTTTCTGATGAGTGCTTTTCCACGCAGAGGGAGAATACGATCTGGAATTCAGCGCCTGAGTGGATGTACCCACACAACATTTAAGGAAATGTAGACAAACACTGAAGTCACCAAGACATAGAAGGCGACAGACCAGAGCCGGTAAATGGGATTGGTATAGGTGGGTGCGTGATTCTCAGCGCGAACATGAATGGCCGAAAGATCTGTTTCTGTGCATTATCTCTCCATAACTTGGCTATCAAAGCCACAGACTCACCGTGTAATGAAAATCTGAGGAACTGCTGAACTGAAAGCGGACTTCTCCTTTCAGATATCACGTTAAGTTGAGGACCATTTCCGCCTCTGATGTGGATTGAAATGACCCCAAGGCAATAGTTCACAGCGGAGAAACCAATTGTTGTGAATATCTTGCCGGGTCGGACAATATAGCTATTTTCAAGGTCGCGCCCACATTTTAATACCATGTACCCCTGTGAGTCCATGCTAATCCATGAAGCGGAAGGGTTGGCGAATGACAAGGAGCCCTTGAATTCCATACTGTCCTGATTATTGTTTGATTGTTCGCTGATGTCAAAGGCCTGCTTAACTGTTCCTGAATGTCTGTGATAATTAGAAATAAGTAGATACAGATAAACCGTTTGAAACCTATTGTAACAAGGCAGAAACAGAAATTTAAGAACATTTAATGAGATTAAAACACTTTTTATTCAAAATGAGGAAAATATACAAGGAAATAACACTTCCTCTGCTCTTAATTGCGGCTGATGCAGAACTGGAAGACGACTTCAAGAAGAAAGAGAATGAGGAAGAGAGGAGAGAGGAAGTCGATTGGAGTAAAGTGAGCGGAATTGTGGAAAATCAAAGCTTAGAATGAAAATGTGAATTGTTATCTTTTTATCGGAAGATGTGAAGAGGCAATATGAACTAGAGGATATAAATTTAAAAGCTGTGCATGAATATCTTGATCTGGTGGAATCGACGTATATGCCATTGAAAGTTGCAAGGCAGTTGAAATATTTTAATTCTCCGCCACGGCCACATTGCAATTACGTTCCCGGAGTGGTTAGTAGATAGTGTCCGTTCAATTCTATTTGAATTCATCCGGCTTACTGAGGGATAAACTCTTGCTATTAGCGCCGGTGTCAGGAAGTAAAGAATAATAATAAAAGCGATTGTTTTTGTTTTAAGGCGACCCGTCAGGGTCTGGAAGGCACTTCTTGGTGGTAAAGGATGTAGATTAAATTGTAGGGCGCAAAAGAGAACTGGATAAAGTATCTGAAAAGAAAAAAGATTGCATGGCTATGCTGAGAGTGCCAGACGTTGAATTAGCAAATTTCGTCTTACACGAAATCGACGAGCCGATTTGTTTTCTTCTTTGTAGTGAGCATTCCCTGATTCTGTTATAATGTGCTTGTTTAGAACCATTCATTATGCACGATAGCACGCTATTCATTCGGACAACTTTTCAAGCTGACCTACAGGTCACCATGCAGTGACTATGCATGCAGATAATGAGTTCATGAATGTCATTTATGTATCAACCCATGGTTCCTGACGGCTCTAACTCTCACAGTAATGATGGCCGTTTGCCATCTTCCTACAAGCAAGGCACTGCTGTGATTAGGTGTAATGTCGGAGCCAGATACCTGGGAGGCTATTAGGTGTGCACAGGTGTCAGCAACTGGAAAATGTTTATATTAGCTGCCCGAGCCAGGGACAGGAGACCAGTTAGATGTGTGGCCGGAGATAGGGACTGATGCGCGGCTGGTGCCCGGGACGAGTGTGGTTAGGTAACCTTGGCAGCGCAACAACACCAAGATAAATGCAGGGACCAAGCAGTATAGGCAGCCTTTTTTGAAAATAATAAAAGCTTTGACTCCATCAGGCTTGAGGGACTGTGGAATACCCTTCATAAATTTAACTGGCTACAGTAATTTGTGTCTGTATTACGTTTGCTCCAAGATGGACATGCCAGCCGTGATTGCAAAAAAAAACACAATGTTCTACAACAGAATCATTCTCAGTGGATACCGGTGAAAGACTGAACACTTTCCTCAGTCTTTCTCGCGATAATGTTCCATCACAAATCCACGGAATTTACTACAGGCGGAGAACTAATCTTCAGAACTGACGGGAAACTGTTCAACTGCACGCCAGAACCAAAGTTACCCAGCCTCAGAGGAGGAACGAACAGAACAGCTACCACTTAGCGCTGGCGATCCGCATTCAATCCTGACCTAGGGTGCTGTTTGAGTGGAATTTGCACGTTCTCCCCGCGACCTATATTCTTACTCGGGATACCCTGGTTTCATCCCACATAAGAAATACGCGCAGGTTGGTAGATTAATTGGCCACACTAAATTACCCCTAGTGCGTGATCAGCAGTAGAGTCTATATGGAGTTGATGGGAATATGAGGAGGATAAATTAAGTTCAGTGAGATGGCATTAATTAGTGCTTCATGATCGACTGTTCAGAAAGTGCGTGCTTTTACCTGTCCAAAGAGACCGAGATTGACTCTATTGTTGACAGTTTCAGTGAAGCATATGCATGAATGTGTCATCCATTCCTGAGTTTTAGCGGCAGTGAAAACTGCACGAGTTTCTGACCTCCAGCCTCCTGCAAATTTACCCATTGCAGTACAGAGATTAGGAAGTTCGGAGGGGTTTGATGCATGCACTTGCATATAATCAGCAGTTCTCCGACCAACCATCTTCTCGCGATGCTTTGTACTTTTCCATAGAAAAGTGTGTGCATTCAATGTGGTAATAGCACACTGTAAATTGTATATCTGGCTGCGCCAAACGCAACTTTTTCCTTATTTCTAGTAGATACGTACACAATCAACAAATATATATATATATAAAATGATCTACACTCATTTGGTGGCAAACATCATACAGTTACTCACCAGGAGTTTTACACTTCGCGTCCAGCTCTTAAATAACATTAAATACGGACACAACGTTACATTTAGAAACAGGAGCATCATCTGGTAATAACAGTAATAATCATTTACCCCAGACAGAAACGTGTTGCAGTAGCATTTAAGCAATGAATTAATTTTGATCTTTGTGAAGAAGAGGGCAATCATAACAGTTGCAAACTCCATATTATTTATTTTATAGACTTCCATCACCCACCTGCTTCTTTCTGGCGTAATTTATTTTCTTGGAAGGAATCCAAAAGACTGGTTAGACTTTGCTCCAAGTTTGACTGCATTATATTGACAGACTACTACATCATTCCTTCAGTATTATGAATTGGAAAAACATTGACCAAGCATTACGCCTGAACTGTTGGATTTGATAATGTGACCAAGGTAAGCACATTATTCCTCTTATTGTTGTTACACATCAAGTTGTTATCCATCAGCTCGAAATCTACTCACCTTTACCCGACGGTTACGTCCAGAACCATTGGTGTCAACTTCTTCTTAATCTAGCGAACAAGGCGCCTAAGCTTTGCAATGAGAATTTTGGAGACAAACTGGAGATCAAATACATCTTTATTGAGCGCAGTGGAGGTGAAGTACAATCTTCTGCTGAAGGGATAGATGAAGTTCTCCGGTGATGGCTTGCTTAAGAAACACAACTCCATTCCTCCGACAGAACAGCAGTTTAATTCTTTTGAACGGGAACGTGTATTTTGATTGTAAATGCAAGTGATTTCTGTTATCTTTAATTTACTTTGTATTTACTATGTAATTGGTTTATGTCACTTTCACCATTTACAGTCAATAACTGACTTACTGATTTATCTAGTTTCCTTATTTTGTCATTTCTTGAAATAATTTTGTATTGTTTCTAAATTATTTATGACAATTAGTTAAACAGCATTCTGTGCCAGCAAGACGTTTACACATATGATGCTTCACGAGTTGACCAGCCTGGGACTCAGATGGGACCGGCAGTCTCAAAATGAAAAATGTTACTGCGGGAAAACGCAGAAAGTTAGATGGGGCAAACGGGTGCTGCAGAAGTGGTCAAGCGCAGTACAGTCTTCTGAAATACATTTTGCAATAAGGATAAAATAACACAGCGGGCCATGGGATCGGAGTTATGATAAGAACCAGCTTCTGTGACAACCAGTGATACACTCAGGTGAAGCCATCCTATGTAACTGGCAAACACATCGGCAGGTAACTTTCTCCTCAAATTTACACGTGCATAACAAAGTGGGCGAAACAGGATGGCCTACTGATCTTGTGCACTTTGGATTCTCAACGAAGCGATGGATGCTTTTTCAAACGCATCACGAAAGTGCCAGTGTTTAGAAAAATATCTGTGACTTTAGCAACAATTTCTCTATGTGAGTAATGAAACGTTCTGTGTGTGTGTGTGTGTGTATGTGTGTGTGTGTGTGTGTGTGTGTGTCTGTATTCAATAAATGTTCTTCTCACCTACAGTCTGCAGTGCCAAGTTCAGTGATTCAATTTCTGACGAAGAAATTACAAAATATATCATGTTGATGAACAGTTCTATTTTGCGACTTACATGAAATGAGTGTTAACATTATTTTCTGCCTGCCTGACTTTTTATTTAATTGTTTGTTCCAACATAGAACCGAAAACATGCGTAAAGGAGGAACTTGCACACTCCATGAATTCAAGCATCCGACTTCAGCCTGTTTTAAATTTTGTAGCATGGCTCTCGTTCGCGCAGCGTTTTTTAAAGATAGCTGCAGATAATCGAAAGATAATGATAAGTTAAACCTCAAGCTTTTGGAAGAAGAACGTGTTGCGAGCAACAGAGATTTGCAGGTGATCATATCAACCTAAATCCAATCTGACAAGTTTCCACTGGGCTATTGCTTTAAACTCTTTGTTTTACAAAATACTACAGATCTTTGCAAACTTTTGGAGAAAACACTGAAAAGTCAACAAGAAATTTAAATGGAATCCTGAATTCTATCCCCTTTCATGTTGCCGCTGTAACTATCACCGAGTTTTCTGCATTATGTTTCATAGGATTTTATTGGGAGCCGTTCTACTGACACAACACTTTCCATATCGGAAGAGGAAAGCGTGTGAAACGGACACGTGATTTCCTGAGTGAGAAATATTGACTGATAGAAGATGCGGATGTTTCACAACGTTTCTCTAACATCAGCTAACATACATTTTAACCTCAGTGAGGCAGCTTTGGTGCAGCAAAAAAAAACGAAAATGGTAAGCTGCGGTAAATAATAGGGAAGTGCTGGAAATACTCCGTCCATATGGCCGAATCTGTAAAGAAAACGTTAACTTTTCAGGTCATTGGCCGTTTCAGGTTCTGACGATCGATAAGCTGGCCGTTTCATGTTCTGATGAAAGATCATTAAACAAAGCCATCAGCTCATTTTCTCTTTCCTCAGATGCTGCTTCATTAACTATGATTTGTAACGTTTTCTGTTTTTAACACAGACCTTGAAACGTGGACAGCAGATCCAGTCCCATGAAATATAAATGTTTGTCCATGATACGAGAGATCAAACACACACACACACACACGCACACACACACACACACACACAGACACACACACACACAAATAGTAGCCTTACCTCTTAGTTTTGTTTCAACGTTTTCCTCTGTAATTACAACATGAAATTCATAAACATATGCAAAATATATAAGAAAATAATTTTTACTTTTTCAGACAAGTTGGAAGTATTGTTAAGGTCAAAAGGAAAATAAATCTTGACCTTGTCCATATATATGCTCAAATAACTTGTAATACGAATTTATAAACCAGGAATTAATGAATATGCATTGGTTCTATTGATTCTAAGAAAAACTTCCAATGCCATTGAGATTTGTTTTTCATTGTAGAATATTACCACAGATGTAGCAACTTGATTTTGGTCATTTTTTTTTTTAGAATTAAACGTTTTCATTTTATAATGGTTTGATTGTATTATTTATCAGCAGCCGGTAAATAATCGATACGTGCAAACGTTCAAACTTCTTGTTTGCAGAGGATGACAATTTACTCAGCAGAATATTAAGCATGGAACATATTTAGATTTCTTAGCGATTCATCAGTTATGTATCATATTACATTCAAAGTGTTAAGTAATAGAAACACGTTATATTATTTTACCAAAACGGCGACTAATTCTTTGCAGTTCTGAAAAGAGAATTGTCGAAAAATTGCATTAATCGTGCAAGTGATGTAATCTTGATTGTACATTGATAAATATATTTCCTGAAGCATGGACTTTCTTTTATTTGTCTTAGCCTTTGTTCTTACTCTACCCTAGGTATGCAATTTTCTTCAGCGATTTTGGAATTTCTTACCGAATAGTTTATTTGAGTTTTTTTTTAGTAGTGAGGAGCTTCAGGAGAAGATAGGAACATACTGGAAGGAAATCATATGTTAATGAGGTATGATGATCTTGATTGAGAGGTGTCAGCTAGGGAGTTTTAACAATGGTTTTACCTCCAGCTAAAACACTTTAGACTGAATTTACTGATTCTGCCGTATAATATTAATTGTAATTTCAGCGTACTTCCGAACACAGACGTCTAATTCTGTATGAACAATGATGATAAGATTTCCAATATCTAAACATTGACGTAATCCACGATTAAATCATGTTTGACCTGGCGGAAACACACCCTGTTTTAAACTTGGTAACGGTGAAAGGGTCCTTTGGCTGCCATTGGCTGTATTTCGCAGGGGTGGGGGGAGACATCCAGACTTTAAATGAATTATTTAAATGAACCCTTTTGAAACCTGAGTGTCTTTCGAGTTTAGATTCCTATCTACCGTAAAACTCACAATTCCAATCCCAGTATTTTTTGTTGGCTCATGTGTAAACATCCCGCACCCTCGTAACCGTCGGGCTGGAAAATAAAATTGTTACCTTTTATAAATTACCTACCAAAATCTACCAAACGTTTACTCGAAATATTTGGTCTTTGTACTTATCCTAGGTTAAATCTATATCATGTTCATGCTGGACTATTAACTCTTCTGGTCATCCAACGTACGATCTCTTAGCTTGTTCAGTTGTTCTTGTCATTGACCCTCCATGCATGTGCCTGATACCTTGTCGTCATCTTGTACCCACTTATGCATGTTACATATCTTAAAAAACTGGGCAATGTCTGTAGCATCAGGAATGTATAATTTCCTGCGAAGAGAACTCTGATTCAAGACATTGCTTTGCTCCTTTAAATAAGTACTTAGAAATACGTCCTTTACTCACATTACAGGCCCTTCGGCCCAAGATGCTGCGATATCATTTTATCCTGTTCTATGATCCACCCAACCCTTTCCTCCCACATAGCCCTCCATTTCTCTGTCTTTCGTGTATCTATCTAAGAGACTCTTAAATGTCCCGAATGTATCTGCCCCCACAACCTCTACCGGCTGTGTTTTCCACGCACCCACCACTCTCTGTGTAAAAACTTACCTCTGACATCTTCCTTATACTTTCCTCCAATTAACAAAATTATGCCCCCTCGTGTTAGCCATTTTCGCCATGCGAAAAACTCCACTGGATCTATGCCTCTTATAATCTTGGACACGTCTATCAAGTCACTTTTCATCCTCCTTCTCTCCAAAGTGAATAGGTCTAGCTCACTCAACAGAGCCTCATGACATGCTCTCCAATCCAGGCAGCATACTGGTAAATCTCCTCTTCACCCTCTCGAAAGCGTCCACATCCTTCCTGTAATGAGGCGACCAGAACTAAACACAATACTCTTTTTTGTCTAACCAGAGTTCTATGGAGGTGCAGCATTACCTCACGGCTCTTGAACTTAGTACCCTGACTAAGATGGCCAACACACCTCACGCCTTCTTCACAACCCTATACACCTGCGCGGCAACCTTGAGGGATCTATGGACGTGGACCGCAGGATCCCTCTGTTCCTGCATACTGCTAAAAGTGCAGTCATTAACCTTATATTCTGCCTTCAAATTCGATCTCCCAAAGTGTATCACTTCACACCTACCGGGTTGAACTCCATATGCCACTTCTCAGCCCAGGTCTGCAACCTATCAATGTCCTGTTTTAACCTACAGCAACCTTCTACACTACCCACAGCATCATCAACATTCGTTTCATCTGCAAACTTACTAACTACCCTTCCACATCCTCATCCAAGTCAATTATAAAAATCACGAAGAGCAGGGGTCCCAGAACAGATCCCTGTGGAACACCACTGGTCACCGATCTCCGGCAGAATACGTTCCATCTACCACCACCTATGGGCGAGCCAATTCTGAATCCACACAACCAAGTCTCCCTGGATCCCATTCCTCCTGACTTTCTGAATGAGCCTTCCATGACGTACCTTATCAAACGTCTTACTAAAATCCATGTACTTCACATCCACATCTTTAACTCTGTCAATGTGCTTTGTCACTTCCTCAAATAATTCAATCAGTCTCGCGAGGCACGACCTGTCCCTCACAAAACCATGTTGACTGTTCCTAATCAGCTTATATTTCTCCAAATGCGATAATTCCTGTCTCAGAATCGTCTCCAGTAATTTGCCCACCACTGAAGTAAGACTCACTGGTCCGTAAGTCCCAGAGTTATCCCTACTCCCTTTCTTAAACAAACGAACAACATTTGCCACCCTCTAATCATCTGGCACTACTCATGTGGCCAGTGAGGACGCAAATATAATCGCCAACAGCACAGCAATCTCTTCCCTCGCTTCCCATAAGAACCTTGAATATATGCCGTCGGCCCTGGTTCTTCGAACCACTGTGGTCGTTTTGTATTTTAACAGTATATGAACGTAATCATTTGTTTCCTATTATATTCCATCGTACAGATTAATATTTCCAATACCGTTTGGTTGGATATTAATGTGATTATTTTATCCATAATTAAGGTCACATGATAGGGCGACCAAAACTGGTATCCATAGAATTATTGGTACATTGTATTAGACACGTCCAACGCACTTTTTACATAAATCAAATAAAAACAAAAGGAAAATGTTGGCTTGACATGCAATTTATGTCTGATAAAAACACACTTGTCTGCTTTTTTATTCATAACCGTTTGAAGATATACTTGAAATTCGATCTCATAATGCTTTGATATTTCAAGTTGCAGACATTCATCTTTCTTGAAGTTTGCTGACCTTTCATTTGCATAAGCGTCTCCACTAAGGAAGAAAATACAAATAGGAAGTTAGAAAATTACACGTGGTAAAATTACACGAGCTAGGTAACGTTAGAGATCCTGAAGAGTATAAGAATAACAGAAAGGAGCTTAAGAAGGAAATTAGGAGAGCCAGAAGGGGACATGAGAAGGCCTTGGCGGGCAAGATTAAGGAAAACCTCAAGGCATTCTACAAGTATGTGAAATGAAAGGGGATAAGATGCGAAAGAATAGGGCCTATCAAGTGCAACAGTGGGAAAGTGTGTATGGATCCAGAAGAGATAGCGGAAGTACTTAATGAATACTTTACGTCAGTATTCACGACGGACAAAAGATCTGGGGGATTGTAGTGAGGACTTGAAGCAGGCTGCGAAGCATGAGCATGTAGATATTAGGAAAGAGGAGGTGCTGAAACTTTCGGAAAGCGTCAAGTTGTATGAGTCGTCGGGACCGGATCACATGTACCCCAGGTTGCTGTGGGAGGGGAGGGAGGAGTTTGCGGAGCCTCTGACGATGATCTTTGCATCATCGATGGAGACGGGAGAGGTTCCATAAGATTGGAGGGTTGCTGATGTTGTTCCCCTATTCAAGAAAGGGAGTAGAGGTAGCCCAGGAGATTATAGACCGGTGAGTCTTACCTCAGTGGTTGGTAAGCTAATGGAGAAGATCCTGAGTGGCAGGATTTATGAACATTTGGAGAGGTAAAATATGATTAAGAATAGTCAGCATGGCTTTGTCAAGGGCAGGTCCTGCCTTACGAGCCTGACTGAATTTTTTGAGGATGTGACTAAACACATCGATAAAGGGAGAGTAGTAGATGTAGTGTAAATGGATTTCAGCAAGGCATTTGATAAGGTATCCCATGCAAGGCTTATTCAGAAAGTAAAGAGGCATGGGATCCAAGGGGACATTGCAATGTGGATCCAGAACTGGCTGGCCCACAGAAGGCAAAGAGTAGTTGTTGAAGTGTCATATTCTGCATGGTGGTCGGTTACAAGTGGTGTACCTCAGGGATCTGTTCTGGGACCCTTACTCTTTGTGATTTTTATAAACGACCTCGACGAGGACGTGGAGGGATGGGTTAGTAAGTTTGCGGATGACACAAAGGTTGGATGTGTTATGGATAGTATAGAAGGCTGTCAGAGGTTACTGTGGGACATAGATAGGATGCAAAGTTGTGCTAAGAAGTGGCAGATGCTGTTCAACCCAGATAAGTGTGAAGTGGTTCATTTTGGTAAGTCAAATATGATGGTAGAATATCGTATTAATGGTAGGACTCTTGGCAGTGTGGAGGATCAGAGGAATCTTGGGGTCCGAGTCCATAGGACGTTCAAAGCAGCTGCACAGGTTGACTCTATGGTTAAGAAGGTATATGGTGTATTGTCCTTCATCAATCGTGGAATTGAATTTAGGAGCCGAGAGGTATTGTTGCAGCTATATAGGACCCTGGTCAGACCCCACTTGGAGTACTGTGCTCAGTTCTGGTCACTTCACTACAGGAAGGATGTGGAAGCCATAGAGAGAGTGCAGAGGAGATTTACAAGGATGCTGACTGGAATGTAGAGCATGCCGTATGAAAGCAGGTTGAGGGAACTCGGCCTTTTCTCCTCGGAGCGACGGAGGATGAGGAGGCCTGAGAGGTATAGAAGATGATGACAGGCATTGATCGGGTAGATAGTCAGAGTCTTTTCCTCAGGGCTGAAATGGTGACAACAAGAGGACATAGGTTTAATGCGCTGGGGAGTAAGTATAGAGGAGATGTCGGGGTCAGTTTTATACTCAGAGAGTGGTGAGTGCGTGGAATGGGCTGCCGGCAACAGTGGTGGAAGCGGATACGATAGGGTGTTTTAAGAGACTTTTGGATAGGTACATGGAGCTGAGAAAAATAGAGGGCTGTGGGTAAGCCTAGTAATTTCTAAGGTAGGGACATGTTCGGCACAGGTTTGTATGTCGCAGGGCCTGAACTGTGCTGTAGGTTTTCTATTTTTCTATATTGTTGTGAACCGAGACACTAGGATAACGCTCAGCACAGAAACATGAGTTTGCGTGTTCTTTAAGTGCAAAGAGTTTGTATAATTGTTGTTTATTTATAACAGTAAAATAGATAGAAATTCCTGGCGAACTGTGTTGAGGTTCAGTGTGAGAAAAATCAAATGGGAAGCTTAGCTCTGTAGTATATTGTCCTTTAAGATCCAAACGAAGTAGAAAATTGATTAAAATGGCCGCTATTTCGAGGAAGTGCCGAAAATGGAAATCTACACAGGTGCAAGTTGGTCCAATTAGCCTCCTTTCCCAGGTTTAGCTGAACACCGCAAAGTTTGCCTTGTCTTTTTATTCAAAACATGAATGACAGAAAGGCACGTCCAACATTGCTGCTGAATTTTCGCAGAAGCTACAGTTTCTTTGCTTTGCATATGAAATTTGGAATCTCAGTACTTTGCGGAGGAATGACCCAATTGAGTTAAAAAAGGAATCAACCAAACTGGAGTAGGACCATCACAAGTGGACAGCCAGAGCTGGAAGCTGTGGGGACGCAATTACAATGATACATGGGTGGTTATTTGATGAAACACGTTTAGTGCACCAATTCATAAGATCTTTCTGATCGGAAAAAATGTCGATCCTATATCTGTTGTGTTACTCTACAATTCACAGCTTAAACATGGATGGCAGTAAATGTGCATAATTCAAGATTTCAACGCTTCTGTGCTGAACTCTCTGTCCGGATTGATACGAAATTGAAATGCATAAATTGTTTAACTTTCAGAACTGATCACATGACACTTACTGAATTTCGCCTGAAGTGTTCCATCCGCTGAAAGATAGAAATGATAATTAAGCAAATTTCATTTTCAGTCAAAAACTCTGAGATGAAGTGCATTATTAGATTACTTCTTCTGTTAGTTTTCCAATAAATAACCTTGGAATGTAACATGCTTTAGAATCAGATAATAAAATTACTTTAAGCCCTTTGCTGGCACATGTAAACCACACAATTTATGGTTTACTTTGGAGAGTTCTGCAGAGAAGAAATTAATGGTTACAGTGGTGAACTTGAATATTGAATAGTGCCCCGACTGTGACTGACTGGTTCTGTTTCCCGTTTACCAGACAGACACTCATAATAAGTTCGGAAGTAGTGGAAGTAACAAGGATTAACTAGGACTAACTCATCAAGACCGATACCTTGAAATTCATATGGTTGGAAGCACCGGAGCGGAATATTTCATAGTTGTGACGAACATTCCTATGTATGTTTAAATTTCATGTGTAGTGCCGTTTGATTGATCGTTCTTGTGTTTTCTGATGAAAGGGAGAAGTTCGAAAGAAAATCGAACCTCGAGTTCGCACATTGGCTTTAATTACCTGATGCTTTCAGATTTTCTTTCAGTGTCGCTAGTTCTAAAAATCAAAATGGTTTCATTATTTTATCTACCTTCCTTGACATTCTTCCATATGTTTTTTTCCCGTTGCATTTTGGAAAACATGTTCAGTGTTTGCTATTTTAACGGGTATAATCTAACATTTACCTCATATATTTCATTATTTTTATAAAGTTGCTTGGTCACTATTCAATGTTACCGATGTTAAATTAATTCTGGTGCGCAGTTCATGTGGTTTCCAGGAATAGACGCACCAGGACAGAAGATGCACCGTTTCAGACAAGTGAATCAGCCTACCTAATTTTCGATTTCCTTGGCTTCAATGAAGTGCAATATTACCATGCACCGTTAATCAAAATTCATTGACTTTGTCGTATTAAGTTAAGAGCTATGAATTTCACATTTAACCACTGGCAATAATACGCATACCGACTTTAAACAGAGAAAGCCGTTGCCAAAAACGATGATCACATTTACATCAGATGTATTGTGTCACACACTCTAGAAGTGGCCAGTTGCCCAGATTCATCGCACGCAGCTCCCATCCAAAAGTTATTCGCTGTTTTCAATGACAACGGGCGTCCATGGAGATATCGCTTGCTCGGCCCGAAGACCCCCAACAGTGCACAACGGACTCTCCAAAATTTGCGGTAGACTTCTAACACTTTACTAATCTGGTAGGCTTTTTGTTTTACATTTTTTTGTGTTGCTGATAAAATATTTACAAATCAGTAAAATAGTAAGATAAAACAAAGTAATAAAACAACACAGTGACTGTCCCCGCTGCTCGGACCAATAATCGCCTTTCAAGGGAATTGCATATCTGGTGGGAAGTCTGGATCACCCATCATAATGTAGGCAAGCCCAGTAAATAGAGCTCTGCCACAAGTCACCACTTATTTTCAGATCTACAATTCATAACCAATGTTTTTTTTTTCCATATGTTCTTATTACTTACTGCGCTGCAGACGCCATTTATATATTTGGATGGCGCAGCGGGTAGCGTTAGTTCCCTATAATCTCACAGACGTGGCTTCATTCCTGACCTCTCATACAGCCTCGGTATGATTTGCAAGTTCTCCCCGTGACCGTGTGGGTTTCCTCTGAGTGTTCCGGTTTTCATCCACATCCCAACGATATGCCAATTGGTAGATTTATTGCTTGCTCTAAATCACCCGCGTGGGTTGCAAGGGGATCCAGGGGCAGGGAGTGGATGAGAGCCAATAGGTTACCGGGAAGCAAGTGCGGGAAACCGAATTACAGTGTTGGTCTGAAAGCCGGTATAGGCTCAACAGGCTAAATGGCCTTCTTCTACATTGCAAGGCAACATATGAAATATCAGAAATAGCCAAAAATCAAGGATAAAAAAATATTGGCAATTCAACATGTGGAACGTGTAAGAAAGCAAAATTGCTCCGATATACACAAAAACTGAGATTAACACTCTTTTCCACAACCTCCGTTAATGAACTTCGAATTCTGTGGAAGAGGCAATTGCACGGGGCATAAGTTTTATTGCTGTTACTCATTCTGAGACAAGACAGAAGACGAATTTTTTTTAAAGGTTGTATCACGCAGCATGGTAATCGAACCATTCGTCTGTCAAAAATTCGTCCCAGTTGTCTGTTCTGTTGAATGCAGGACTCGGAAATTGATTCCGTGGTATATTGGCCCCGGTCATTTTTCACCGAAGTGATTAACCAAATATAATGAAGGATATTATTCGTGTTATATCATACTTTACAACAGATGTTGAAAAGTAACATGAACGGTTTTGTTTTATTCACTGCCAGTTGAAAGTTCAAATGTATTAATTTATATCTCTTTATCTTTCCTTGGAATGTAAAAATCGTTCCCGTTGAAAACGTTGAAGCAAATAAAATGTTAAAATTAAACAAGTGCAATATTGCACAGAGTGTTTGTTGATAATTAAAATATAATATTATGTTTAGTATTATGGTAGTTAAGATGTTTTAATGAACCATTTTGGCAACGACCACAATATGAAATGTGCCCATTCCTGTAGTTATGTTTGTTTTCTCTGACTAAACTTGATATTTGCATCTTGTAGGCTGTCAAATGAATGGTAGATTATAAATCTTCCAGTTAATAACTGCCGATGTTACATTCTAATTCTCTTTTGTCTCCAATACGTCGATAACACATAAGATAGGTTTCTTTTTATCATTTAATGAATGAAAAGTCTCACCTGTTTCTACTTCTTTTAGTTTCTCTTCTGTTGTTAAAAATAATGTTACAGAAATATTTGCAGGCGTCTAATTTATTCAAAGTCGTAAGGCCATATTAATCATAAATTATGTTGCAGATCTGGTGGTATATTCTGGCCTAATTAAGTATAACAATAACACCTTATATCCTAACATAAGGGCTGCGGAAATCTTCGCTCGTTTTGCCTAACTAAGTACGTTATCAATAAAAATAACGTCGACACAAGCTTGGTCCTGTTTGCGTAACAAAAATAACAAACACAACATGCAAGAATACCTTTCATTCACAATATGGTCAGTTTGGTCTTCATGCTTATTGAAAAGAAAAATAATGCCATTTTGACACGTTGGGATATAAATGAGAAAGAAGAACAAAATGATTGATCTGCGGAAACAGAAGTTCTAATAACAGAGGAGGAATTATTAGCATCACCAGGTATTAAAAGGACCGTTAAAATGCAAAGTTATTGAAGTTAAAAAAATAACGTGACGAAAGAAAATAAGGGCAGGTCTGGGCCTAAAATGCTCCTAAATAGTATGTGTTCAAGAAGGATAGGGAAGAAAAGAAAAGGATAGGGTAAAATGGATTGATTCAAGAGATTATTCCAGTGCCATAGAGAGAGGATGGCGAAAACGGATCAAAGGAATAATCTGCTTGTTTTTCATTAATAAATTATATATATGAGGGGAAGTCACATTGCTTGTCAACAAATGGCAGTGATATGGAGGAAAAAGTCTGTAAGGAAATTCGAGAGAAGTGCACAATCACAGGGTAGTTATAATGGGGTGGGGAGTGGAGGCTTCAATCATCCCTTTGTGATCTGGCATGGTAACATTGTTTAATGCAGAGAGAGAAAAGAGTTTCCAAAATATATCCAATATAATTTCCGACAGCAGTATGTTTTTTCTCCAACTTTTTTTTATTTTTCGATTGACATGGCAGTAGTTTCAATCGTTTGCAAACGAGAGATATTCAACAATTCACCTTCCGAAATGTCTGGAATTTGCAGTCCGCAGCTTCTCCCAGTATCCCGAAATCGAGTGAAATAAATACCCCTTTATTTAACGTTCTCTTTAACTTTTTGAAAAAAATAATTTAACCTTTTCTTTACCATATTTCAGTGATGCAACATCAGTCAATAAACTATCGCCATTTTTCTGCATTGAGTAGCATTCTGGTAAATTTACCCTACCCGAAATACTTCAGATGTAGTCCATCAGAGACTTTATGTAGGTACAGCATAACATTTAGTCCATTTCGTGTCGCTCCTCTAAATGTAAAATGCTCGAATTTTATCAGAATTTCTGATTACTTTTGCGCCCGGGTCATTTTAATTATCTGTAATCGTGCTAAGTGAAGAGAACATGAAGCATAATGTACAGGATAATATGGACCTCATGGTCAATTTGGAATTCATCAATAATTTTTTTTGCATTTAAAATTTAAAAAAAAATATTTCCATCTAGTATATGGTTTAATTTAAGGTTTCGCCACAGGTTTTGCAGCGATAGTTTTTCTGATATATCTACTTAATTTATCATTTCGATATATATGATATGTCATGTCATTTATCATTTTATGGCCAGATATTATTTATAAGTGAGCTGATGCACATTTGCACTGATTGGATACCTACTGCCAAATGTTATTGCGTCGAATTCACGTTTTATTCCTTAAATGTTTTTGACGTTGTCCAACATTCGATTCAAGTATACTTAGGCTTCTCAATCTTTTCCTTTTTAGTTCATTTATTTTATTGCATTTTTATGCGCGGAGAATTCCCAATAACTGCTCTTCTCTTCGCAAAGATGGCAGTAACCGTTTGCCCATTGAACTTAAATGAAACTGTTTGAACATCATTGCTTACCACATCCGCTCGATGGTGATGTCGCTGCGTGGTTAAAATTAAAAATCGGAGTTGTTGTATGTTAATGTGGAACTGTAATTATCAAGATCTGCAAGCAATGTCTCTCCTTTGCAGCTGGGTAGAATTCGCGGCAAGTTTCATCAAGTCCTTCAGGAATGTGATTATTCATTATTTTCCATTGCTGGCTCGAAACATATGCGGATTTCAGCACAACGACCAAATGCAATGACCTCCGCAGTTTATTTCGGAAGTCAAACTGAATGAAACAAGCGTAAAATACTTTGCCTTTTTTGTTGTAATTCCCCTCGCTCTTGGCAATTAATTACGCCGTATTCAAACAGTGCCTGTGGCACTTTTTTGAATGCTCAATCATAAACCCACAACTTTCACAGGAAAGTTCCAAAAATGTAAATTGATAATCACCAGAACATGTGGGTTAGAAAAGTTAATTTAGGAAGGTTTTGCATTAAATAGGTACGGCTCAAGTATTGTCTGCCTTCTCCTTTGTGGAAGGAAATAGGATCCCTATATTTATCGAATAAGACTGCTTGCTCCTTGATTAAACATCTAAACTGAATGAACGCATCTTTGATTGTGTATTCCTTCCTTGGAAAAATACCACATTACAATCACTCACCGAGATCTTTATACTCTAGTTGCAAATTTGAACGTACAAAATTAAAATTCAGCTTAGCACGTCCAATGAATAATTAACTTACTCGGGCAACCCTTCTGTTTCTTTAACTCTGCAAACAAAGATATTCAGTTTGTAATACTATGTGCTGCACATCAATATTTGGTAACTTGGGAAAATGTTTTACAACAAATGTGTACACTGATTTCAATTAGGCACGTTAAATTGAATTAACTTTAACCGAACATGTCGAATTCCACCTTTTCATAGTCATAACATTCATAACAGCACATTAATACATTCTACCACACTAGAGGTTATGTGTTCAAAGCATGGATAACAAATTCTACTACACGGGAGCATGAACACTCCCCCCTCCCTCCCTCCCTCCCTCCCTCTCTCTCTCTCTCTCTCTCTCTCTCTCTCTCACACACACACACACACACACACACACACACGCACACACACACACACAAACACACACACAGACACACACACACACTATTCCTTGTGCGTGAACTCGCTGTTTGACTCCCACTTTCTGTTTATATGAACATACATCCTCAGTTGCCATTCTGCATCAACTCAACGTTTTTACAAGGCTATAATCTGAAGGTAGGTAGTTTGTAAAGTCAAATACTTTATTTCAACTGAAAGATGGCATCGTCCTAACAGTCTCTATATGGGCAATTTAAAAATAAACAATAAATTCGACGATCCGGGAGAGGGCAGACTTAGTATTTGTAATGGGAGTTAAATCGTAGAAAAGTATCCATTTTATTTTCACAGGCGCAATTAAAGAGGGTAGCAGTTAAGAATGTAATACAGTTTGAAACATTTTCTTGATTCAATGTACCTATTTGACCCCGAGGGCGGGTGCTGCAGCCATGAGTAACAGCACACGTCTACCAGCCGTATCGCTGGTTGCCGAGAGTGGTATCCGACATTTTTAACGGCCAGGTTGGAGTGGAGGACACTTCAAGAACTTCCGACGAGCTGAGTGCGACTATTGGTGCATTTCCAACTCGCTCCAGTGCACTATAGTGCAGAAAAATGCACTGCATTTGAGATATGTTGCAAGTGCATGGGGATTGGACATTTAGATCTGGGCTTTGAGGTTTGTGCAAGCCATTGTTGGATTAGCTGGCGCAGCTGAAACGACTTGAAGTGGATGGTTGATCTTCATTGGAAAGTTGATTAGAAAAATACTTGCTTTTATTTTATTTAATTGTTTTATCTTACACTTTGTGTTTATATTTTGATGCGTTTCACTGAATCTACTATTTTGCTTTCTGTTCGGTATAAATTGACATTTTTCAACTCTTTAAGAAAACGAAACAGGCCTTCAAAGGCTTCCAACGTCCAACAGAACGGAACTGTTGAAGAGCTCCAAAAGAAACAACCTTCGGAAGTCTACACCACATCTCCAGGACTGGCATGAAGTGAAGGACTGATAGTAAGTGAATGCCTATGGTGATTGCAGTGGGCTGGGCAAATGCGAACGACTGGGTGGGTGTGGAACAATTCATCGACTTCAGTAAGATGATGATTTACACTTCATCGCAGTGGTTCAAAACATTCAAAACCTACAAACTATGATTAAGTTATTAAAATAGTTAAGAATAATTAAATGATCAAAACATTTTTAAAGTATTTAAACCAATGAAAACATATAAGTAAATTCAATGAATTTAAATGATTTGCAGTTCGCCTTCTTTTGAAATAGATGAAGATTCTTATTATGAGCTAAGTCCAGACTGGCTAGGTTTTCATGTGTCGATCACGCACTGAAAATAGCAGTGAATGGCCGCAAATAGACACTCACAAGGACTCATGCACATGAGATATGAAGCTTCGGCTGCAAAATCGCATCACTGGTCAATTGTTCTAACTACCGCAGCTACCAACATTTAAAAATACTTTACCCATCATATGTCAAGAGATTAAGGAAATAAAGGTGCAATATGTAAAATATATATTGGTAGAAGGATCAGCTCAGTAAATACGGAATGCAGACACACATTTGCATGTTGTTATGTAATAGATATTCAACTTAGCGAAATAGATAAGGCCTTTTCTCGACATATACGCTCATAGATGCATTACCTTGAAGTTCTTTCAGCTTTTTGACTGATGGGACGTGCCAAAATAAAAATGACGTGAACAACAAATAAGTTATATGTGTAGAGTAATTCAATGTCTGTATCTTATGAATAATAGCATTTATTTCATTCGAAAAACGCTGACTTTAGTTTCGATCTTCATATGTCAGTTACAACAGTGTAGATAAAGTTGACTTTATTAGATCAGGAAGTTATATTGTTTAATCATGCAGTACTAATAAAGAGTATTCGAACTGACGTAATCAATAACCTGCAAGGGAGTTGTTTTATTGTTAACATATATATTTTACTCCAAACCACTTTAACAGGGAGCTGTTCCTAATTTGGCTCTGCAACACTGTACAAAATATATTGAGATAAACTTAAGTTTTGGTTTGACAATGATTCGAGGATGGTGAAAAGAATTTTAAGCAGATTCTGAAGAGCCACGAATCATGAGCGGTGGCGGCACATTACGCAAGGGAAAAAGACCGAGCTCATTCCACGGCGCGAACGTTCATGAAGACATTACAATCACTTCCGTTCACGACTAATTTCCCTGCAGTATAACTTGTCGTTTGTCCTCTGCAATTAACATTGAAGAATAAATGAAACCTGTACATCAATCGTTGTACATTTAAGACAAGAAAATAGAGACATTTTTTCTGCAAATATGGCTGAAAAATCTCAGAAGGGCGACCGTTGGATTTCAGCGTATGCCGGCCGCGGTATGGCATCCGCTCCGTGCACAAGAACAACTTGCCGGGGGTTGGGGGGGGGGTGAGTTTTCATTTCAAAGAATAGTGGAAACTTCAACGGAATTGGACATGGTATGACGTGTCTGCCTTACCATCCCAGTTGAAATAAATTGCGTCTCAGTATATAGGCTCTTCAAGGAAAGCCCAGAATATCTGGGGAGTTCAGGGATCTACTTGAGCAGACAGATTAAGAAGGTCGTTGTAAATCCTGAGCTTTGGTCTTTCACTTCGTGTGCAGACGTAGTTGGGAACTGGAGCTGCAACGGCTGAGTGCCACCGTTTCAGAGAAGAAGTAAGCTCTATCTGCTTCATTAACTTTTATCCCCACTAACACCGAAGTTAAAATGGCGAAAGACATCCTACTGTCTCAAAAATAGCCAGAAGTGCGATCGGGAACACCGTTTCAACAAACATAGAAAACTTCTAATAAACTTGTTGTACCTCGCAATTTGGAACAAAAGTGACCTATCAGTTTTTTTTAGCTTGTTGGATCCTGCCTTATCTCCCGCGAAACGAGATGATTTTGTCTGCGGATTCTATCTCTGAAAAGTATGTTCCGAATAGTGAATGCAAAGCAGACTGTGCTACTAGCCTACTATTTTCTTGGAGAGTGAATAGAGACATGAGATATGTCAATTCATTGAAATATTCTACTTTTTTGGGCCTTTTTTCAGTTTCTTAAGAAGTATGGCACGTTTAAATCATCCTTAGAAGCAATTAATCTCAATAAATAGGAAGTTCTAATGGTGGTTCAAAATACTGCCAGGAGATTCTGCCAATGCCACGTATAGATTGTTAATTAATGTGTGTCAACGTTCTTCACCATAGCAAGGAATGCAATTTTAGGGAAACTTGAACATTTTTATTGCAACAGCATTGAAGGGCATCATTGATAAATATTTCATCTTCATTTGTCAAAACCTTACCAAGCTGGATTCGTAGGAAGGTATTTTCTGAAACAAGCAAGTGAAGGAATATGAATTAATGTTCAGTATTCATAAAAGAAAAGTAGATGAAATCCAGTTATACAAAGTGCATTTCTACTAATCACTGCAAAATGAATATTACAGTCGTCTGTCAACGATTGGAAAACCGAGTCATGATTTTCTACTCCCTGGGATGGAACCATGGCAGTTTCATCAAAAACTTTTAAAAATATCTCGAGTTTGAAGTAATATCAAAATACTCTCATACACATTATCAACATTACCTCTTGCAGCAGAGGATTCTGAAAAGAAGTTCAAGGAGATTGTGTTAAAACTCAAGATTGACGCCGCGGAATAAAATACATGAAAAGCCATGAATGAAAAAAAAAACGCAGTGCAGTTGATCTTTCCGACAGTTCAAGCAGAATATTTAAGCGAAACTAAATTTAAATAGCGCAAATAACTTTTTAAAATAGTGGAACTGTCACCGGATCGGAATGCACCAGAAGTGGAAAGCAATCAGGATAAGCATAAAATTATTGCTGGTAATCGGAAGATGTATGTTATATGTCCTATTGGTGTTGCTTATATTTTCGACTGAAAATCCTGCAGGTATGCATAAGTTCTATTTTAATGCAATGGTGAAAACAGAAGGAAATATCATCATTAGCTCTTTCCTCGCAATCGTATGCTTTTATTTTCCGAACTTTCCAGTGTGCCAGCCCAAAATTGCAGGAGTGATGCACAATCTGATTTGGATTGGATATTCCACAGATAGAATGCAGAATTTGTTGCATCATAATTGAAGTTATATGAAGAGTGGAATTTGAAGTACTGAAGGACGTTTGGAATTTGATTATTCAATTCTGAGAAGCCCGAATTCTTCGGTCGCTACTTCATTGGAATAGAGTATAACTGAGATAATAGCAGTGGATAAAACTTGACAAGGGCACGACATCGTCATCAAGGAGCCCAGTACTGTAAATAATAAAGACCAATTTTCCTCAAGGAAGAGAAAAACAACGGGGAAATGGTTGAAAGTAATTAGCCCAAAGGGAGGTATTGGAGCAGGGAATTTTTTACTCGTCCATTCATGACAGTGGCCTACAATTTGGTTGAGGCCTGGTCGCATTTTACAAAGTACATGAATGTAGCTCTGTTTCGAATGTACGGAAATGATTAGTCGACTGACTCCCTTCTTCGTCATGTTATGAACTGGGTTACTATTGGTGAATGTCCCTTTAACATAGAGCAGAGTGGTGTGTGTGTGTGTGTGTGTGTGTGTGTGTGTGTGTGTGTGTGTGTGTGTGTGTGTGTGTTGGCGTGGTTAAGACAACAGAAGATAAAGGACGTAATGACGTTTTTGAAGCAGTCAGACTGTGTCAGTCAGAGAGAAAGAGAGAGAGAGGGAGAGAGAGAGAGAGATAGAGAGGGAGAGAGACCAGCCTGCTAGTTTCTCTATCGATGGATGAGAAACAGTAACTGTGCCTGTCACTACAATCCACATATGGATTTTTGGAGTAATCCGGTGGCGTCCACTTTGTCGTTATCCTGTAGAAGGAAACAGGTATTTGTGTGGACGGCCACGTCTCGGATGCCTTTCGGGGTGGCAGATACTTCGGAACAAAGCAGTGGAGTTCACTTTGTTGTTGACCTGTAGAAGGAAACAGGTATTTGTGTGGATGGCCACGATTCGAGAGCTTTTTCGGGGTGAGGAAGATGCTGTGGAGTGGTAACTGCTGAGTAAACACTGAGGTGTCGTATGAGTCCCATCGTGGAACATATGGATTTCGTAATTACTCTCGATTTTCTCTCTACATCTACATTTTGTCTTCAGTCAGCGGTGGTTGTTGAAGAAGACCTTGCTCATGTTTCACCTTATGGCTTGCTGAACTGAACTTTTAAGAACCATTCTTGGACTTGAAGTTTGGGAGTTTGCCACACACACAGTACGAGTTTAGTTTTGGAGTTAATGTTTAAGATTCTAACATTATTACTTCTAACGTTTTTACTTTTATTTTTCTTATTATCATAAGCAGCTACTAATAAAGTAGTTTTTAACACTGAATCATGACTCGGTGTGTTTCTTTTGTTGCTGGTTCGTAACAGTCATAAATATTGGCTGATTCTATGAAAATTAAACTTTTCAAATGTCTACTTTGGACTCTTGTCTTTCGAGAAGTTATATCGAACTGTAGACACTTACAATCAGTAGCACACCGAGCCGGAAATCATTTAGGCACAGGGTATGATCGAAGAGAAACTTCTGCCAGTTTCCATCGAACAAATGTCTGCAGAGGAATTGTCGTTTCCTGAGTTTAGTGAGCGTCGAAGAACTATTATGCACATTTATAACAAGCACAGTCACCAGTAATTCAGCACGCTGAAGCGGGTACATTAACCCTCAAGATATTGATCGTGGACAGTGATAGTAATGCTATTGAATGTCAGCGGGTGATAGCTGCATTTACACCTGTTGCATGTGGTCATCTCCTAGACTTGTGTGGCGCGAAAGTTACTTGTCACCTACCAGCCCAGGTCTGGATATCGTACAACTCTTGAGGCATTTGGTCGTGGACTTGTTCATTTTTGAGGTGTCGCAAATGGTTCTGGTCATCGTGCAATCATCAGCAAACATCCCTACTCCTGACATTAATTTAAGGAAGGCCATTGATGAAATAGTCGAAGAAATCTGGGCCTGCAGAGATGTCCTGAGGCTGAGATGATATACCTGCATCCACCACAACCATCTTCGATTGTGCTAAGTGTGATTACAACCAGTGGATCAGTTTCTCTCGTTAAAACCAGTTTAGCTAGGGCTTCTTTATGCCATACTAGATCAAATGCTCCTGATGGCAAGAGAAGTTATTCTCACTCTACCTCTGGAGTTCATGTTTGGACCAAAGCTGTGCTGAGGTCAGGAGCTGAGTGACTTTGGTGGAACACAAACTGAGCTTCTGTGAGCAGGTAGTTGCTAAACAAGTGCAGCTTGATAACACTATTTATCCCTTCCATCACCTTGCTAATAATCTATAGTAGATTAATGAGGCGGTAATTGGCCGAGTTAGATTTGTCCTGCTTCTTATAGACAGGATATAGCTAGCCAACTTTCCACATTGTATGGTAGCTGCCAGTGTTATAGCTGTACCCGAACAGCTTGGCAAAGGAAGATTCAAGTTCTCGGGCACAAAGAGGCATACTATTGCCGAAGTTTTGTCAGGGCCCATTGTTGTATCGAATGCCTTTAGTGGTTTCTTGGTTTCATCAGTAGTGAATCGAATTGGGTGAAGACTGTCATTTATCATGCTGGAGACCACTGGAGGAGACCGTGATGGATCAGCCAATCGGTACTTCTGGCTGAAGATTTTTTCAAATGCTTCAGCGTTCTCTTTTTCACTGATGTGCCGGATACCCCATCTTTGTGAATAGACATATTTGTGGAACATGCTCCTCCAGTGATTTTTTTTAATACACCACCACCATTCACGATTGGATGTTGCAGAACTGCAGAGCGTAGACCCGATAGGTTGGAGGTACGATCGGTTAGCTTTGTCTATTGCATGCTGGTTATGTTGTTTGTTGTTCAAGTAGTCCTGTCATGTAGCTTCACGAGGCTGATTCCTCATTCTGAGGCATTCCAGCTGCTGGAACACATGAGTTTTATGAGAAAATACTATGATAAATTGCACACATAAACATAGCAGGGTTCACGTTGTTTTTTTCAATCTGACAAGCGTACCCTAAGACAGAAGAATTAACAAGTAGATGCACATTTATCGATGAACGATGTGAATGGTAAATGGGGGCAAGATGAGGATGTATTTCAGATATTCAGATTGATGAAGTGAGATAGAAAAGCGGGAATAATATCTTGTGTTGATATGTTTGTTCGTGGGCATGAGAGAGACAAAGGTACGGAAAAAAAGAGACAATGAATGAGAATTAAACCATTATGACCAAATGAAGTCGTAATGGAATCCTCTTGACTTCCTGTCCAACCGTTTCACAAAGTAAAAGCAAATCTACCTGCAAATAACATCGAATTGTTCACTTTTTTTGAGCTTTAATTCCATACTCACGAGATGAACTGCCTAGAATTAAAAAAAAACTCTATTATTTTTCAAAGGCTATGTTACATTAACTTCGCATGAAACTTATTGAAATGCCAATCTGGAATACATCATAACTCTCGATTTTGAAATAATTCAAGTTGCATAAACGTGTTCGACGTCACTCTTTCAGTTACCACATCCATTTTAAATAAACCAACAGATGTGGATGAAATTGGTTTTGCTCAATACTTTCATATTTGTTGGTTTTTAGCCAGTGGAGATACCATTAAAGGCTTCTTACTATAGAGGAGAAAAGCTAACATTTTAAGCCACAACATACAGAATACTAAACCAAATTTGCTGAAGTGCATAATTCAGTACGTACTCGCCCTCACGACTTTCCAGTGCGCTAAAGCACAGTAAGGCGCAAACGTTGACTAAACTTCAAAGGACAAGGATGCCCCAATTGCTTCAATACATTTCAACACTAAAACAATATACAATAATAAATTAAATTTTCAACGAAACAACCATATCACCTGCTTGTGATTAGGTTTCCAATCAATAATTTTCAAATGAACTGAACGTGCTACACACTCTGACTATCCCTATCTTAAAACTTAGGGGTCCGGTGCAAAGTGCATTCTACCCTTTACTCTGAACGTCTATGTTATATCTCTAGTTAGAGCAGTGACCACATTGTTGGTTCAGGCGGTCACATGCATCAGTTCTTTATCTCTATATCTTTTCTGAAATTCCATAGGGTTGCACTGGCTCTAAACTCAGAGAGAAGTTGATCCATTAAGTAATTGTTTCTCGCCATCCTTCGCGGACCCATCAGTAAAATATAAATATATTTAGGCCATTATATTTTCCATAATGCTATCTCACTTTTTAAAGTGCACCAGCCTGGACAACTTGAATAGCATGAAATACAACGTAAATATTCCATCGCATTCCCGTATATTTTATAAGTAGCATTCTAGGATAACCGTAACGGAAGCCTACAATGGATTGAAATAAATAATGATCTGAAAAGAATTGTGTGCAATTCCATCGCATTCTCTTAGACTGATAAAGTATACCAAAGATAACATAAGGACACGTGTCTGTTGTTTTTTTAATCCCCTTAGGTAATCATCCTGTTGCATATAAGTATCTTCAGACATTCATTTCGAATCAGTCTTTACGTCCGCACCGCTCTGTACTTTCACATTTGTTGCATGGCCCTCTGGATTGTTCAAATTTCCAAATGCATTACCTCACCGTTGTCCAGATTAAATAATTTTGTCTCTTTTGAGTCCAATGTGCGATAGCGAATATCTTACCGAAATTGAAAGTGGTTCCCTCTCTTTCCATCATATAGCCAATTTTTGTATCATCTGCGAACTTCCGTATCCTCTCACTAAACCTGAGCCCAAATCATTAAGAAAAGATGCAAAAACCACCGAACCATGTACTACGTGGAAATTTCAGACTGTTTATCCAGCATGCATCATCAGATGATCAAAACATTTACCCAGCCAAATGTTAGCAAAACGAAGTTTATTCCCCACACTCCGCCTCTGGAATCAAGTAAAATTATTTGCCCTGAACTCTAATTCGCTGTAATCGACCACACAGCAAGTTAATTACAAAATAGAAAAGTCTCATCATATCGCCGGGCAATTTGGAGAATCAGCTGTGAATAATCAGAAGGCAAGTGGATCCTTCATTATGACTGGAGATCAGGCACATGCAGGTTACATGATGACCTCAGAAAAATGCGGAAAACTTGTTTTAGGCCGCTCTTAATGATGTAATATCAGTCTTTCGCAATCGAGACAACATACATTTCCCCCCTTTAATGTGTTTCACATGCCAGTGCACTGAAATCACAAAACACAGGATCGTAGCTATTTACAAATCACTTGCCATGGCAGCTTCCCGCCATTCTTCCTGGGTGTAAGAATAATCCTGGCTGTTTCATGGAGGAAGAAATTTAACATTCCAGACCATGCGAACAGTGATGGCCGAAACACTTTTTACAATGTTCGTCAGTTTAAACCTAGCTTGCGAAAACTTCTGCTCACCTCTGGAGATAAATGTAAAGAAATTCCAGGTTTTCTTTCTTTCCTCATTTTTAGTGGGCCCGTCTTACCCATTTTCTGATAGTCTTTATATTCTCAGCAGAACAACGGAAATAAGATTGCCGGTGTATTAACACAAGTTGACATGTATTGAAACTCATAAGAAACAGTACGCAATAGTACCTGTATCTTTTGGTGATCCTGTTCTGTTAGCTAATTGGTTTTCTGAAACAAAATATTTTTTTTAAGGATTAGACGAACAAAAAAAGAACTAAACAGGAGATGAACAGGAGATATTCCAGGCAGTTCATCTCATGAAATGTAACATGAATAAATAAAATATAAAGATAGGTAGGCAGATAGATAGATAGATAGACAGACAGACAGACAGACAAGTAGGCAGGTAGGCAGACAGGCCGGCAGGCAGACAGGCAGGTAGATAGATAGATAGATAGATAGATAGATAGATAGATAGATAGATAGATAGATAGATAGATAGATAGATAGATAGATAGATAGATAGATAGATAGATAGATAGATAGATAGATAGATAGATAGATAGATAGATAGATAGATAGATAGATAGATATAGATAGGTAGGTAGATAGATCGATACATAGATAGGCAGAAATGTGGGCAGATAGATAGATACATAGATAGACAGACACACCAAAAGACATATACTTTGATAAATATATAGATAAACAAACGAACAACGAAACGGATAAACAACGAAGCAAATAATAAATAAATAGGTAGACGGATAATTAACTAATTACATAAATTGATAAATGGGAAAATAAGTAACTGGATAAATAGATGACTGACTGATGATTGCATGAATTAATAGAAGAATGAATGAACGAATAGATGAATCGATATGGAGCAAAAATATTATAAAATAGAGAATCAAAGTGATTGTTGAATTATAACTATCATTTTAAAGAATAGAAAGATGTAATTTATTTGTTTAAAGCTACGCTTATGAGCGTGAAGGCCTTGATCCAGCAATACATTTTGCATTGGATAGTTCTGACAGATTGCCGACGTGAAAGTAAACAAATATATGGAGAATTAATTTTGTTAATTGATACACGCATAATAGTTATTTTAGGAATGCCACGTTCGTGAAATGCTGCACTCCGATAGAAACGTTTGTAACATTATATTTTTCTTATTGTTTGGGTCAGAACATGCAAGACTTTATGAAACTTTCATTCCACTGCATAGATTTGTAAGTTCGAATTGTATGTGTAGCATAACGGCTGAATGATCGACAGCACCAAGTTTGCTGGATGGCTACGACCTTAAAATATACTTCGCCGTCTGTAATTTATACGCAACTCCGAGAAAATTGCCTTCCACTTACAAGTTTTTTCATGACAAACAATCACTTATGGGATTCTGCTTTGAATCTCGAGGTCTCTTTTTTTTTGTATTTGATACATGTCAGCGTAGGTTGCACACTAGCTTGGCAGTTGAACTGTTAAGAAACCCATGCAAAACCACATACGCGTACCTAACGTGACAACTTTATTCTTCAAGTCTAAAAACATACAGTACAAATTAATAAAGATATGCACAATACGTTGACTAAAGCTTATCCATAATGAAAAAGGGTGTAATTTATTAAATTAAACTGTGGAAAATTAGTTGTCAGAGAGTTCATGATTTCAATAAATAAGGTGTTACAAGTGATTAAAATGAAGTCACAAGTGCTGAAAAGAAAATGCTACATACTCAGTGAAACAAAGCACGTAAATTCCTTAAAATTGAACTGAAGAAATGGCTTATGAAGAGGTGTGCCAGCGATAACATGGAGGTAACTGAATCACTCCCTGATTTATACATCGTAAAGTACACCGTAAATGAAAAAGAAAGATCCTGATAGAAAATGTAGTAGTGGGCGTGAAAATACTCGTGCGTGATGTAACATAATGACAGTAAGTTGAACTACACACTCTGCGAGTAAAATCGAATTAAATCCTGCTGTTCAGAAGTTGAAAGTAATAAAGAAAAAGCATTAAACTAGGGATAACCGGGAACCTTCTGATAATAACATTTAACTGGAGTGAGCAAGCAAAAACGGTTTACCTATATCTAAGAACATATTGTAAAAACAAAGCGCAGATAAACTGCAATAATAATCGGAAAACATTTAAACTCTCGCCTGCAATACGTTACCTTAACGACTCAGTTTCGTTGCAGTGAAAATTAGTGCACAAAAAGAGGAGTGAACGGGGGTTAGTTGCTAGAATCTGGATAGAATTTCTTTTTAGTTTAATGCAGAGGAGATCTCACAAAAAAGCACCACTGCAGTTCGTAACAGTGTTCAAAACGACAAAGAACAACCCTGGAAAAGTGGGAGAATTAGATAATAAACCATACCTTACATAATAACCTTTCTTATCTTAATTGACGTGGTGCCTTAAAAGGGAAAGATCTATCATCAAGGATCCCCACCACCAGGGCCATGCCCTCTTCTCGCAGCTACCTTCGGGCAGGAGGTACAGAAGCCTGAAGTCCCACATGACCAATTCAAGAACTTAATTTTCCCTTCAACTATTCGATTCGTACACTAACCTATCCTAATCACTACCTCAGCATTGCAACACTATGACCACTATGCACTAAAATTGACTTTCCGTTTGCTTTTCTTTTGTTCTAATTGTGTTATTTCTTGTAAAATTGCATATAATTTATGTTTAATTTCTGTTTCTCGTGGATATTATGTATCTGATGCTATGTGCCTGTGAGGCCACTGCAAAATAAGTTTTTCACAGCGCCTGTGCTTGCATGTATTGGGCATATGACAATAAACTCGACTTTGACATTGAGACGGCTGGAGTGGTTCACGTGAGATAATGACAATAGAACAGAAATATAGCACTTTTTAAAGTTGTGAGGAATTCTTTGGAAAAGGTACGGACTTCATATATATACGAGAACATAGCGATGGAACATTGTGGACGCAGGCAAAGATAAAGGGAAAATTTTAATGCAATGCAGGCGATATCATCAGATCCACGGATTGTTCCGAGAATTGTCAAATTGTCCTGTCATCTCACTTCGCAAAGCGTTCAAATGTAAAATATTAAGAAAGCAAAACATAAAAAACAGTGACATTCCAATGAATTCAAGCGAGTAGAATGCAAAAAATAAAGTAATTTCCAAAGGCACATTTTTTTCAAAAAGAAACTAAACACTGTCGTGGTGTTCGGAGCACCGAGCTGCTTGCAACCACGAATTAATCAATGACTTTTTTCAATATTAATACTGGAGGAAATTATAGGGATATGACTTCCGCGGAATCGTGGAAATTATGTAATCGTATTTAAGTTGGCCTTCTATAGGTTTTAAATAACATATACGCAGGCAAAGAGGGAACAAACCGTGATCCATATAAACTGTGTCCGCAGACTTTCAACAGTGCAACAGGTGACATGGCGGTGACATCGTCAACTAATATTGGAAAAAATAATGCTACAGTACTGACGCATGACCAGCGTATGACCTATTTTTAATGAGTATTTGGAAAGAAAGTGCGGTTAAATTTTAGTCAATGAGCTTCACATGTGACAGAAACGACATTAAGCTCTTGACTGTTGAGTGTGTTATGGACTAGGTTACTATTGGTGAATGTCCCTTTAAGATAGAGTATAGTGGTGTGTGTGTGTGTGTGTGTGTGTGTGTGTGTGTGTGTGTGTGTGTGTGTGTGGGGCGTGTTTACGTCAACTAAAGATAAAAGACCCTTGAAGTTTCTGTGGCTTTTTCTTGCATATGAGGAGATTGGAATCGGAATTTTTGCAGACATTTGTGCAGAAAAGCAGTACAGTATGTTAAATATCAGTTCTGCATATGTTTCGCATTACTTGCTGAAGGGAATTCGCGGTTCAGTTGATGTAAAACTGAATAATATTAAAATAAATGGTTATGTTTACTGCAGGAGAGGGAATTAATAAAATAAAATGTTAAAATATTCCGAGGATGTAAGAATCGAAACAGGTCGTGGGAAGTATTAACGTTGACATGTGATTTGTCAGGCATTCCGACCCGGCTCTATAGTATACGCTTAACAGTCGAATAATACTTGCATATTCAGGAACCCCATTCTCACGTTTGTTTTAGTATATTTGATCAGCTTCTAAATTCTAGGAAGGTTTATCTCAGAAGACATCTTATCTTAAAGAAATACCGGATTTAGTGTACAGGAAAAAGTCAAGTTGGGGGCATTGTTTTTGGACAGTTTGTTGCCAGTCTTAGAAGGTAGCACGTTCATACTAAGAAGACAACGGATACATAGAAGTCATGGGTAGCAATAAAACAGCCATAACATTGGTAGGACATTCTAAGTAGCTGACATGACTACGTAATAAACCGGACTACTCAACGTTATTTATTATTAACAGCTGAAAGTCATCTATTTTCTTCAAAACTAGGGTGGTGTAATTATGCTATAGTTTAATGATGGTGATACAAATATGATCTAAGTCATTTGGTGATTTGTTACTGCTGTCAGGAGGATGGAATAATTCGCTTAGTTTTGCTTTTGCTGTGAAGAAAACAGGAGGCAATCCAAAGTATGAAGATTAATATATTAAAATATGTGAAGCAACGTTAAGTAAATTACCCCGTATTTCCTTCAATCTGTCAACTGATAAACCAAAAAAAAAAGTAGTTTAGACTGTGAGTTTTCACAATTAGGACATGGTACGGCTATGTTATATTTGCTGTGGGTAATTTTAATTTTTATCGACGTTGTAAAACCAGCAATATCTACCAACATCCCACTTAATGATCTATGGTATTTTTTCGACAGAAGTGTGTTCCATTAAGATGCTCAAGGATGGTAAGATCACATATTGTCAAATCAACACGAGATAATCACTTCTAAAAAGAATAAGAAATCACACGGTCAGCAGGAAATATCTTCATATTAAAGTGATTGACGAAAACATTTCCACCAGTGAATTAAAAGAATTGTTCAATCGACTAATTTACCCAGTTCAATCCGGAGGCGATCTTCTTCTAAGATATAAAAAAAGTAAAGAAAATTATTTGGTAATTTCAAACTTCAAACAGAAGATACATAAATAAACACAAAATTTAGCATATTTCAGAACATCTGACGATTCAAGTATTCGCCACAGAAATCATATTTACAGATATTTTAGTAATGTATGATTAGAAAAAAGTAATATTATCTAATGACGTAAACTTCCTACAAGAAAGCGAAATACATTTTAATAGACAGTGAGGTGCAACGTGAAATAAAATAGTTTACAGCAGAAGTCGCATTATAACGTATCCGCTAGACAATGACGGATGAATTACGTAGCTTTAAAAGCCAATGATCGAATATTGAAATTGGAAGCATTGACAAGGAATTATGACATAAACAGCGATTTTTAACAAAAATTCTATCTTCTACCACGCTCTGATGGATGTTAGCAAATGAATTCAGGATGGAGATACAGAAAAAAATTCAATATGCTTCCCGCTGCAGTGGAATTGGAGCATACATAGCAAGTACGAAGGGTTAGTTCGGTTTTCACCTCACCAATGCCCCAAATGTGCTATGGAAAAACATAATCAATTTTTACTCATCGGAGGATCATTCAGAGGAAAACCTCGAACAACATTTTGAAAATTGAGCGCTATTATTTGAATACAGCCAGTCAACCAGTTTCCTTGTAATATACAGGCTATGGAATAGCATTGTAATAGAGCGTTTCCCAAACTCCCGAATGCATAGATAGTCGTACTTGTCCAGAACATGCCTTTCGCCGTACCACACATAACTAGTGCAGTAAAGCGAATTTGAAGAATATTGTGATCAACAAAAAAATCAATAACGACTATCTAAATTCACCGTGATAATCCCAAATATTAAACTGTATTTCCACAAATATGTCTCCATCCACAGCACGAAATAATGCAAATCTAGTGACTTGCGAATTGCTTACATCCTGACATCTAAAGGTATGAAAAAGCGAGGTTATAGGTAAGCATGAGGGAGCAATAATGAGTTACTTCTTCAGTACCTAAATTAATCATGTGAAATTTCTGGATTGCGATTGAGTTCAAGATTATGGATTGAATCCATTATTGAATTTAACACCACATTCTCAAATTTCTGTCAGTTTTGTTGGAATTTAAAGAGAATATAAAGCAGAAGTGCCATTTTGAAAATAAGATGATTGCACGGCTTTAGAAAGATTGTTATCTTCCACTTCTCTGCACAGTATCATGTTAGTCTTCAGCATATCCTGTTCAAATTAACAGGTGCAATAATCTGTTGTTCATTGAGGTCAGGTCTATAATTCTTTCCGATGTATTAACACGCACCATAGCTTGAATAAAGTCTCACCGTTGCCAACGTCTTGTCTTTTAACCTTAGTGCTCACTAACATAAAACAAAAGAAAATCAATCCATGTAATTCGCTTGAAAATACAAATTAAGATCACGAGTAATTCTGGTAAATTTCGATTGCAGAATTACAGGAAGGTTACAACACTGAGTGCGGCCATTGGGTCCACTGAGTTAATATCGGTGCTTTCACATACAATTGAGCAAGCCCCACACTCCAGACCTCGAACCACATCCCTAATTTGTTTCTCCTTTCATGCAGGAATCTTGTTCACCTTTAAAACCCTGATGTATATATCTTCCACCTTGGAAGTGCATTCCTGCCGAAACCACTTGCTCCGTAGGGAAAAAAAATCAGTGTCATTTTTTGGCAATCGATGTTCTTCGATCCTTGACTAATATCTATTTCTCACTATCTCCTCTGCTTGTACGAATCACAACTCCAGCAACTGGATTTCATTTTTTTTGCAACATGCTATCCAAGTCCATCACATATTTTCCAAAACTGCATTGGCTAGAGCCGAATATGATAATCCAGTTATGGCGGGGATTACATGAACAGAAGTTCACTATAAAGTATTGTTTTTGTTCTCTATGTTTCTATTTATAATACCCCATTCCAGTCGATTTAACCGCTTGTTCAATGTATTCTGAAACTGTCCAAAGATAATCTCTCTGCTCCTGTACCAGGTTATAATGGTGCGCTTTAGTTTTTGTATTGCCTCTCCAGCATCCTTCTACCAAAGTTCTGGAGGTCGAGGTGGATACGAGATGTGGGACAGAATATCAACTCACATGAAACAGCAAAGGGAAAAATACAGTCACATAAATTAAGCTCCTAACACGCTGGAATCAACATTTCAAAGAAAGGAGCATTATTAAACATACCAAATATCCAGAAAAATTTAAAATATGAAAATGCACAGTGAAGGAAAACTAGGGGCATTTTAAACAATTTAATAATAACTTCGAATACTTTTATCAGTCAAGAAAACCATGTTGGCTCAAGAAAACGTAAATCAGTTAATTGGTTCTGCCTCGCATAGGTGTTCATTCCGATTGAAACGAATAGTCTCTGTTTGGTGTGAAGGCCATCAGTATCAAAAATATATTCAAAGGGACGAAGGCCGTCGTTCTTGACTTTGCCCATCATGCAAGAATGCCAAGCGTGTTGGCACATACGCAGAAATATTTATGCTATGCATGTAATTAACGAGGAGATCCTTCAGATATCAAGGTCACCTATAAAGTGAAATAAACTTGGATAAATTAATATTCAGATTCCCCTGAAGATTTTTGTGGCAAAACATGATGACCTGAGTGCAATGAGTACTCAAATATCAGACAAGAGAGAAACGTCGACTGGCGAGAGAACTGGATAGATCCCCTATCAATTTAATACATCAGCAGACAATCAAGAGGAGTCCCAAGTGTCGACTGAAAAATTTCTCACTTCTGTACTCTTACAGAAATCTAAGATTTCTTTCATGGCAAAGCAGGAATAACCTAAGAACAAGTATGACTTAAGATTGCTGTTTAGGTTACTCAAACCCAATAGGCCCAATAGTTCACTGCAAATTTATGTGAAGATTTTTATTGTGACGTGAAATGGCGTTAAGGAGCCTTGACACCCTTGCATTTAAAATAGGCTGGTATTCTCATATGACCTTTGAGAACGCTTCTTACCTGATCTTTGAGAACGCTTCAGTTTATCCAGCTCTGAAATCAAATGTAATCCTTTAACTTGCATGCCAATTTTACAAAATCATCTTCAACTCACACCTGCATGTCAAATATGTTGTTATGATGGCGGGGTTGTTTTTCCCTCATAAAAATTGATGACGTCAATTCCATGTGCCTTCGCATGCACTCTTTCGATAGAAGGTTGTTTAGAAATGGTTGAGTAAGAAACCTTGGCAAGTTGTCACTGTACAGTTTATAGGGGCGGCGCGGTAGCACAAGTATTAGACCTGCTGCGTTGCAGCCCAGTCACCGAAATTTAATACTGACCGTCTGTCCTGTCTGTATGGAGCTTGCAGCTTCTCCCTTGGACAGATTGCTTTACCCTGCCTTCTCCGATTCCCCCCACATCCCAGAGACGTGCGCGTTGGTAGCTTAATTAACCACTGTAACTCGCCTTAAGCCTGCAGAAGCTATGGAGAGGGGATCACCGTTTAAGCTAAGTGTTCACCCAAAAAAAAACAACAGTCACCAGGTGATTTCTTTTTTGTCAGATGGCCCTACGTCTTCGGTGGTCTCTTCCTCAAAGAGCAGCAGGGAAAGTGTTTTTGAATATTTTAAGGCAGGGTCAAAGAGATACTCGTTAAGCAAAAAAAAAGTAAACGATTACTACGAGCATACAGACTGTAGATTTGAGGTTACAATTAGATGAGTCATGTTCTTATTTAAAAGCAAAATAGGCTGGATGGGCCTAGTGTCCTGCTCCTGCTGTAATATTACCAGTTTCTTCATCCACTTGCACGTGGTTTATACTTGAAGTACACCCTTGCGATATCCCCAAACTTAGTGGTTGCTCATGACTTTGAGAGATCAAAACATGTTTTAAGGCCTTTTGAACAGATGAAAGGGAGACCATAGGACCCCATATCACCGACTGTGCAATGCAAATAGTCTGTTCTGAAAACGTAGGCGCGGCACTCGCCGTGCTTTTCTGATGGAGAAATAACACTGTTGTCTGCCAAACTGTGTGAATAGATCCTGATTGTACTGTATGCCTACACCTCGTAAGGAAATTAAGTACTGAGTATTTACAAATTACTTAAGTACAGAGCAAGGAGCGGAAAATGCGGAATCGGATAATTTTATGCTAAACAGGCCAGAGTGCCCCTTTTCCCCCAGCATATTAAATACAAAGAAAAAAATCTTGATGGTAGAAATTAAATAAAAATATTAACTCGGTTTAAGCAAAATAAAACATCTATTGTTGAACAATATATTTTGAATAATATATACCAGCTTCTTTGTCATTAAGTTGGAGTTCTGTTAATAAAATATGAAGTTAAAATGGTATTCTTTTCGAATCGACGTCAAAGTAACCGAAGCCAAACTACATGGAGAGGAGGAATTGAATACGTCCGATCTTTCGCCTTAACATCAGTTGAATTAGCATTTAGTAATTTAGGCTACACACCGCTGATAAAACCAGAATACATCATTTTTCATAAATAAGTGCATACAGTGCTATTTTTCCATACCTGCCATTGTTGCATTACGTTGGAAAAGTCGTAGCTCTGTGATAGGCAGAAAATCGGATCCGTTACAATATATTCCGTCAACCGAGAATAAACATTTAGGAACTGGTATCTAAATTGAATGAACTGCTCACAGATTAGTCAGGAAACACAATGATATTGTCGCGCTCGTACCCGACAAGCAATGTTCCTTTCTTCTCTGTCAAATTTCCTGAGCTATGTCTTCTCCAATGGCAGGGCAGACCCAACAGAATGGTCGCATTGCAGTATACGGAGAGAGACAGAAGCCCTTGGGACCTGGGCATGACTTTACGCCTTTGGCTCATGCCATTAAGAAAGACATTGGCAAGGAAATTCATCCTGATCAGCAGCTAACAAAGAATCTGGATGTGTTAAAATCGATAATACCGATGTGCAGTAACATTCAGGTTGATCTTCAAGTCGGTATGTCACCAACACTGGATGGAATGCATCCTGGAATTCTGCGAGAAGTATTGAAATGCCACAAACTTTGACCATTATCTGTCAATGCGAAAGGCTGCTCCCAGAAAATTTAACCTTGCTAGTTGGATTGCTTTTAATAAAGCATTGATCCAGGGCAAGACGGCCGATGCATCATATTGTCAAATTCCATTTCTTGGAGAGAACTTTAGGGACTTTGAGGGAACCAACTACATTTTTTAAAAAATAACTCCAGGGTTTTAAAAGGAACTAAGAACTTGCTTTCAGTCATTAGTTGATCTTTGACGAACGGTTGCAGTTTTAGCTTCTGAAGTGGCCAAGCAAACCATTCGGTTGCTCTGTTACCTCTTCAGAGCAAGGACAACAACTGGACGGACCACTTAGCATTGACAAATATGATGTTTACTATTGACTATGCTTTCCATATATACTGATATTTCTAATAAACAAAACATGTTTTGCAACAATTATACATCTAACTGTCTATTTTGTTCTGTGTGACCCCATGTTTGCAATCAATTTCACACAAATACTAAATATATCGTCATCCAGTTCATATAGGCCAGTGTTTTCTTTCTTACATCTCACTTTTTTATTTAAATGAACGAATTACCATATTTTCAAAAACGTACCGCTGTCTTTATCTTTCAGTATTTTATCTGATGAATTGAAATGTGAAACTGTCAGAATATTTTCATTTCATTACTCATTGCATTGTAACATAAATCCTGCAACAGCCGGACATTTGTGAGTGGGAGAGAAGGTTTGTGAGTTCAGACACCATGTATAATTTATACTTACCCATAGCTTCAAAACTGCGTTTAGTATTTTCCAGTTCTGATGAATGAAACATAATTTTTTTAATCATTTGATTTTTATCGAATTCATGTTGCATTAAATGTTATTCTTTTCTGTCTGTATGCCGCAACAATAATCCATGTAATCCATTGTATTGAACGTAAAACGTGTGCGCCTTCCGGAAGAAATTGTCTCCATTTACCCAGATAATTCTACAGCAGTTTGCACACCTTTCTCTACCTACCATACACCTTAGAAGTACAACGGATGTGTTGCAAATCCCGTTGTCTATGGATAAGAAACTTTGTCATTTGAATTGTACACCAGCGAAGGAATTGCACACAGTTGACTACCATTTTTCATACACTGCCTGATCTTCAATTTCCTTGAGACAATAGAAAACATTATCACTTCTGTCGGAATAGTTATTAAATGCAATCAATTTTTGAGATACTCCCGTTATTGATTATGCACCCACCCCCTTTGCAATTTCATAGAAATGCAGTGTCCAACAAGTAATGGGGAAAAAAAGTATTTACAGCTTGTGTGCCCATGCCAATTAATGAGCTTAAATGTACGGGTCAACTCAATGTCGGTGTGCTGACAAAGTAATTTTAGAAAATAGTAAATGAGTCTCACTTAAGACAGAAATATAATGTGAATTCCTCACCCTGTCCTTTTTGTCTGAGCTGTGCTTCTGCGGGAAATAATAATGTAAACTCATATATATTAATTTGGAAAGAGAGCTCGTCGAAATGTTAATTAATATTTGAAGAAATACGACCCTTCAGGGGAGTGAAATGCATCACCAGAGTATGTATTTTCCATATAATTGTTTTATCTTTTGCGGTAGCATCAGACCACATGGAAGGTGAATTGAAGCAAACGAAATGAACGTCTACTTTTCTTAAAAGTTGAACATATTGTATGTCAACATAAGCTGATCACTTTGCATGCAAACAACATTCTGCACTAATTTGCTTATTAATCGTTTCTTTGCCAAAAAAGGCAGCCCATAGCTGAGTATAATTTACATGGGTGAATAAGATGAATTACGAGTAAATCCATAGCTGTCGCACTGTTTAAGGACAATTTGTTTTCTCGCTGTTACAGAAATGGGTGTATTCTGAGCAGTCAAGGGAAGAAAATGTAAAATTATCAGATTATTCACCACCATATGATTCTCTGTGCTTTTCACAGAATTCAGTGCATTACGTTGAAAATTCATCACATAACTCAAAACTTCACTTAAACTTCACCTCCGCATCCTCCCCGTCAACAATAATATCGAAAACGATCATGAACAGGTTGTCTCATCCCATTCCTAGCATTCCACAAACGGTACGAACTGCCTTGATGTGAACTGAGCCACGTCGGCAATTTCTCTATCCTGCACTACCCCGTTATAATTGAATCAATTCAAGAAATAGCATGCACACCGCTTCCGGGGATCACGTATTTTGTTGCAGGTCATGGCACAATCTGCAATTCACATTTTCTCCTCATTGATAAAGTGGTAGTACTTCATAACTGTCAAGGAACACTTCTAGGCCATATTGAAATGTTAAGTGGATTTCACAATTGTGTTTGATAAAATACTGATGTTTTTCGTTGAGAATGTAACTGACACAAGAGATAAGAGATCTCTAGTTGATGCGGTGCATTTGGGTTTTCAGGAACCTTTTGATAAATTGCACATAAAATGTCAGTGTGCAATGTGTTATAATGACATGGATTGTAAATTGGTTGACAGATCGGAATCAGAGCTTAGAAAGGAATGGTCGTTACTGGGCTGGCGACCGGTAATTTAGGATACCAAATAATCATTGGACCGGCCTCAGCTTTTGATAATATTATATATCAATGATTTGTACGAGGGAACATAACTAAACTGGGCGTGACTGAGAATATACAGAAGCAACGAAAGAGATTTAAATGCGACATTGATTGAGTGAAGATCTGAGTAAAAACAATCCCAATGCAAGACGATATGGGTACATGTGCCGTTATTCACTTTGGTCATTAAAACGAAGGTGGCATTTTATTTCGATGTTGGTCGATCATAAAGACTTAATGCACAAAGAGATTCCGTTGTGATGACTCAGTCGTCGCTGGACGCAAACATGCAGTGGTGGCAATTAGTTAATAGGCCAAAGGGTGTGCTGCTCTTCAAGGTAAGCCCACTTAAGTACAGGGGATTGGAGATCTCGGTATAAGTACACGGAGATTTGGTACGCTTATTTGGAGTATTATCTGTAATGCTAGTCTCCTTGTCAAATATGGGGCACACTTGCCGCAGAGGGTGTGCAATGAAAAATCACAAGACTTATGTGTGGAATGGCGGGTGAACCGTATGAAGAGATACTAAGACGAAAAGGTGAGTGTCCACTGGATAATGGAAGAATAAGCGGAGATATGATCCAAAATACAAAATTATAAAAAAGTCAGGACGGAGTGGATGCAACGATGAAAAAGTCACTTCGAATGTGGTGAAGGGAAAGTTCTGTTCTCAGAGTGTGGTGAACCTGTGAAACTTGAAAGCATAGGTATCTGTGGAGGCCCTGTAGGTGAATATGTCAATATGTTAGGTGAATATATAAGGGGAAAGAATTACCCGGACGTGAAAGGCATCGCGGATATGGGAAAAGAGCAGTGACGTGGTATCTGGGTGAGAAGGATTAAATGATGGAGCATGCCGGATAAGGTCAAAAGGTCTAGTCCTGCTTCTGATTCCAATGTTTCCTGGCATTTAGTTAAAAGGATCGGTCTGTGTCATCTTCCTAATATTGCTGTTCCCTTAGTTTCTGTTGGCAGCTGTTTCAGTTGCCATGTAATACAAGTTTATTTTTCGACACTACTCTAACTGTAGAGTACATGACACCAAATATTCCGCTCCATAATTTTGACGGAAATTCCAAGGTGTGCATGGAAGCACCAGGTTTATATGAAAGAGGAGATATAATACTTACACATTTTTCTCCTTTTATTATTGATAATAGCATCTCGTTTAAAGAGATTCGCAGTATGCTGAGGAGTAGATCTGTGGCGGTCAACGCCAGCGATCTTGAACCCTACAAGAAGTCCAGATACGACCTACGGAAGGTCATTGCGAGAACGAAAAGGAAATTCCGATTGAAGCTGGAGACACAACTGGATGCATGACAGCTGTTGAAGGGTTTGCATGCCATTACTTCCTATAAGGCGAAACCTAACAGCATAAATGACAGTGATAGATCACTTCCCGACGAGTTCAACGCATTTTATGCAAACGTTGAAAGGGAGAATAACACTCTACATGCACGAATCCCTAAAGCATCCGAGGACCCTGTGATCTCTGTCTCGGAGGCCAATGTCCTTCAAAAGGGTGAAGCCAAGCAGGGCGTCAGGTCCCGACGTTGTAACTGGTGGGGTACTGAAAACCTGTGCTGACTAACTGGCTTGGAGTATTTCATGTCATCTGTCAATGATAATAAATCTGATTCTAATTCTGAATAAATGAGAGTGAGACGTGACAACACACATACCTATTTTCCCTCCTTACTTTAATTGTTTGTGTCGATTCTATCACAATCTCCCTCTCTTTAGTTCTCATTTCTTTCCTTCTTTCTCACCTTTATAGTACAATAATACTATTCTTCAGAAGTTACACTATTCTCACCGCAGAGAATCACATAATTCTAATGCAAAACACGTGAGATCCTGAAATTTCCATTTACAATTCGACAACTTAATAATTTCAATGGCAGGTTAATACTCATAATTTTATTAGACACGGATATATGACTTGCTAACTGTGGGCATTTCAACATTGTCATATTTTCCAGGACAGAAACATATCAAACTCACCTAAATCATCAAGGCTTCTTTTTTGGTCTGAAAATAAAGATATTAAAATTGGTCGTAAGGGGCATTTTACCCGAATCAGTGAAGCGTTGCTACTAATCTGATGATTCAAAGGAGTGCTTAAAATAACACATGCGTACTAAAAGGATTTAAAAAGAGGAGATTGTTTCTACACTAGATGGATGCATGTTGGTTGATCAAAATATGCCTGTTGTTATCTGATAAAGACTTTAAAAAATGACGAAGTTTCCTGTATTCAGCGGCAGCAGCATACTGAATTGGTTATTATTGATTTCACCTGCAGTTTACATGAAACCAGGCTTCCTGTAACCAGACTCAGCGCAGCGCAAGGCTTGAAAAATTATAAGCAGCGAGTATATCCAAGGATAAATTTGATAAATGTTTATCTACTGTTAAACTGCCAACGAGCGTGAAACTTTGTGAATGTCTGTTGTGTTTGCAAATATTGAAAATATTGCAGTAACACTGAAAAAATCAGTGTATTATTCGGCCATCTTAAGCTCGAAAGAAATGATAAAAAAAACGAACAACCTGAGAACATGAAATATAGCACAGAATATAGAAGGTTAGAGCACAGGAACAAAACCTTCGGCCCACGACATCTGTGCTGACCATGATGCCAATTTAAACTGCACATCTGTATGCATTTGGTGCATACCTCTACGTTCCCTGTCTGTTCACTTGAACACAGGGGATAAAAGAATATTGAACGCATTAGAGCACACGTTAAACTTTGCAAGAACTAAGCATACTTACCTTTACTCAATTAAATGAAAAATGCAAATGTACGCTACCCTCACTCTTCCCTTCGATGTGTTAGTGCTAGGAAATGCCTGGCAAGTTACTCTGCCTCCGTTAGACTGCACGACACCATCAGCCCTGAAGTGTTGATGTCTTATCGCGGAAGACCAACTGTGTAGAAGTTAGGGACTTCTGTTTCCAGATACATAAGATGATTAACGTTTAAGATGGTTTTAATGAAGCAGGTTCGCGCCTGTGCATTATTAGGTTTTCGGCTTCGTTACATTGAGGTAAAGGATAATGCAAAAGGCTGGATGAATTGCTCAGGAATTCTTGTTTGTTTCTCTTAATTTTGAGCCTGGGAATCTACATCGACACAATATGCTGCTCCAGCAGCTTGTCCTGAAAAATCCACAAAATCTATTGAAATGGAACAAATAGAAAAATATTTTGGACAAATCGCATTACCATCATTTAAATATGTTTTTTTTAAACATCTCACATTTAAAAGTTTTCTGCATGCCCTCTGGAGCGAACTAATTCGTAAGGTGGTTTGGATTTATTTTCGCAGGCCAATAGACTTTAGAAAATAAAGTGGATATTTGTCCACCATAATATAGATAAATATGCTTGTTCTGCAAGTTTATTGTCAAGAACTGAGGGACAGCGACATTTTTCACAAGCAGTAAAAATCGATACATTTTGAATTATATGTACTTTCGTCCCCAGGGGGATGAGAAATCTCTTTTCACTTTACATATTATCAACAGTATGTAGTATGAATTTGTTACTCCCAGATCTCCTTGTTTCTTCACAAGGAAGTTGAGAACCTCGATCTTTCCTCGATAATAAGATAATTACCTTTGGCTTCTCTGATCTTTGAGACTAAGGAAATATGCAGAGGTAACATTTATCTTGTAATGTCCGTCATTTTCATTTGAAGTCATTGACAATCAAATGGTTATCTGCAGGCTTGCATGCATGAATGTTCTTCTTCATGTTTTATGCAATATTTATGTTTTTTACTGATTCGTTTACGTATCTGAAATGTCACAACACAGGAGAATCTCAAAAAAATTCCCATATTGATACATTAGAATTGGAGATCAACTGTTGCAAACGAATGTTCTATTTCTCGATTGGGGAAATTGACAATAGTCGGATGTCCGGTTATGCTCCATCAAAATCAAATTACGTGAATCTGAGTCCGGCCAATTCTGGCGATTCGACTAAACGTTGCATTACCAGAGATCTGGTGCAATACTGATTGTAACTGTTCTGAATAAGTGACTCATGCACACAACAAACAACAATTGTATGCCCATTTGGAATTTTCAGGAGAGAACGCATTTTTTTAAAAATTCTGGATTCATCAATTGGTTAACATGGTATTTAATATTTGCTTCGTCAATATAAATGTTGCTAATTTTTGATATTGCTAGTATTTAGGTTACAGAATTCTAAATAAAATGACATGTTTTGCTTTTCATTCAAACTGTCATGCTCCATTCATGAACATGAACTTGAATGCCCACCAATATGCATCTCGTCGAGATTTATTGGCGTTGTATCTCTACCATCTGAAAACATTAATTATTTCTCCCCAAATTTGTCACTTATATCAATGCTATTAACTATGAATTTCTAGCAATGCATGGCCTTTCATACATATCATCTGGGTCAAAAGCTAATCTTCGGATTAAAGGTAAAGTCTTTAAAGTTTATGCCACTTCGTCTCCTTGTAGATAATATACCCCCTTCAAGTACTAGACACCTCGCAATTCTTTTCTGAACAACTACAAAATTTGCTTTGTTACTTGAGCCATGAGAGCAGAAAATCAAAATACATCTTACCTACCGAAAATTACGAAATGGATAGGTTTAAATTATGGCGTCTACTACACGGAAGTGATGTTTAGTTCGTTTCAAATAACACCGAATATTTCACACTATGTAAAGACCTATAGCGAACATCAATGTCCAGTTTCCACTAGCCTAGCCTAATATTTGTAAAAGCGGAACATTATTGAACAGTATAAGCAATTTGATACTCTACCAAGTTGCAGGCGAAGCGTTTCAATTCCTAAAGAAGAGTAAAGAATCAAGTAACAAAACTGGCAAAACAAACTAAGTGACCTTTCAGAGTACAACCGGCGTGTTCATGCCACCAAGAATGATGTGACTGTATTAACCATTTAATGGTAACTAGATGTTTATAATGTTCTTCAAATGCCCGCGTAATTCATCATTAGTAAATCAACAGGCAAAATACAATAAAGCAGAGCGGGAAATAGTTCATCATAGTTGCTTTCGTTTTCCCGATAAAATTGAAAAACCTCACCTGCAGTATTTCGCTTAACTAAAAATAATCACATAGTTTAAAATTAATGTACTTTTCATTAGATGCAATTTTCCAGAGCTGTTCTACCTCAATGACATTTATGCATCAAAGTGCATTTTGCAGCGCGTCGTGCAGATATATAAAAAAATCCACATGTGGTGTTTCAAATATAAAATAAAATCTATTGACACCATCAATTAGTTAAACTGTCAAGCAGTTAAACTGTCAATCAAAAGTAATTTATATACATTGCATATTCACGATCATAAACATGCCTATTTAGGTTCCTCGTAACAAAAAGAAATAGTAAAATAGATACATAATGTTTAATGATGTGAACATTTTTCACACTTTTGTAGCTACGTTGTAAACAACGAAAGAAGGGATATTTATTGGCTTAAGAGATACCAGGTCATAAGATCATAAAATCGTGCCGTATAATATATTTTTTCTCTTTGTTACAAACAGTACACGTTGATGATTTGATTATTCTCCCAGACCTGTGGCTTCTTTGTCACATTTGCATTGTCTTCCATTTTGAATTTATCCAATTCGTTCGGAGGGATGCATTATTTGATTATTTTTGCCAGTTCCAAACCGTGTGGAGTAAGTTTACCCGCAAGGGATAAAGTATGTTTATTCGCTACTCAGACACACTACCCACCAACATTTATCACACGTGGAGCGCCAAATGAACTGGTCCTGGCTAATTAGGTGTCTTCTAGCCTCATATCCTGTCGGACGCTTAACAGGAGACATGGCTTGCTTTTTTATTTGTCCTTCTTATTCAGTTATATTGAAAATTCTTGAGCTGTAAGTGATCCAAAACTATGTTAATCAATAACATTATTAAGCAATGTAGGAACATAAAAAGCATCATGATGAGTTAACGCAAAATAATTTAAGCACATGACCTAAATTACTTACCATGCTGCACCTTATGCCTAATCTAGCAGTCCCCATTCAGACGACTTCACAGATATTGCAATAGATCTAAATGGTGTGAGTCCAGGGGAGCGCATTCCCATGTGTAATGTAGAGGATGATCAGCAAGACAAGGTTGCCACATTGTATTCGAGCTGAAATTTTATCGTTTCTCAAATGTCCTGAATTGTACAAACACGTTTCCAATGTACATTTCTAAAATCAATCCTCAGCCTAACAAAATAGGCTTCATCCAGAATTCGAAACAAAAGCTCCAGAAGTACTTTTGTCAATCCGTAAATATAACAGAATTGTTTTCATCTTTTGATAAAAAAGCTTCCCAGTTGCCAATTTTAAATTCAAATTAGGTTCCCTCTTTAAATGATAGAAGATTGTCATTTCATTTGCTTGATTTTCTGCTGGTTGATTGCACAAGTTCCCACGAATTCATTTATTCCCCTTCTACACCCGTTCAATATTCCATATTACAGTGAAAACGAATTATTTCATACCACTATCAGTGTTTTCTTCTGTTTTGACGTTCAGAGATTTGCCTGCATATTTGATTATCCTGTGAATTTTTGGGTGCCTAACAGACACACCCGGCAATGCGGGGGGGGGGGGGGTTGCGGGGTAGGGGGGAATTACTATTACAAGCCTTATCTTATACCCTTTGCTCTATAGTTTGAGAACCATGGTTTATGCAACGTTGACCCTGCTGTTCTTTAAAACGTCTTTCAGTAGTGTGTATTGGATGTTAATGCATCGCCTTATCTGTTCAAGTACTTTATTTCAGAGCCCTTTCACTAATTTATATACAATTAAACACCGAAGAACTCATCTTATATTTGTTTTCCAACTGCTCTTTTCCCTGCCTTTGAAGCTTGCTAATCTGTTTGTTTTCTTTTAAACGAAGCAGATGTACTCCGAGATTCGACATTGTTTATTTGTCATTCGGATGATAATTTGCTCCTACCCGCTGAAGCAACTTTTTGTCGTCTCCAAGAGAGAAAGTAAGCTTTATTTTAAGGATGCTGAATGTTACACAATAGAGATGCAACCAGCCTTGCTCTGTATCCCAAGAATTTATCTATGCACTCTAAGAATTGACCCTTGTTCTGCATCCCTGTTTCCACCACGCACTCATCTACACCACCGTTGTTGCACCCCATTACTTCGGTACTACATTGGTTTATTACTTTGACAGAAACTCAGAAATTACTGACTTTGGATCATTTTTATTGCGTTAATGGAATTGCCATCATCCCATATCCTTTCAATCTACGTACAGCATTAGGTATATGTGACATGCAAAATATTGAACGTACAGGATGTACAAAAGGAAGTTATGAATTTTCCAAATTTTGCACATGTACTGGAGGGACTATTAACTTTCAAGTCGATGAAGGAAGGTCTGAAACTAACAGTCGTCTACCGATTTGTCACGTCTGCTTTATCGTTTCACTGAACGGAAACATAGATCAAGAAAAGACAGCAATAAAAAATATAGAGCATTCTATTGGCAATCAGTTAAGGCTGCAAACAAACCGTTTCCTAAATACTGCTATTTATATATTAATATTTTTGAATTTACAAATGCATTTGATTTCCCTACTTCCAAAACTTAAACAATTTAATACCTTTGATCGCTTCTAATCTAATATAAATATCGAATTCAAAAACACATATTCAAATGAATAAATATATTATTTTAAAAATAGGATGCGTCAGGTTGATAATGACAGTCTTTCCAGCCAATTCTACTTATTTTGACCTTTGTTATAGGCAATAAGCTAAGCTCCGTTTATTGTTTTTGACAATGCGAATGCATCCCAATACAGAGAATACTATATCCATAGTCTTGACCCATGGTCTTAATCTGTAGCTTACCAGTACTTGAATAATCGTCCGAAGACCCTATGATGACATTATACATTTGTTTTATATGAAATGAAAGACCAGTTTTGATACAAATATTAAGAATACACTACATTCTTAAATTCGGGTGTTTTGGGTATGTCTGCTTTTTTAGTTTTAAATGTGATGTGATTAATTTATCATGAAGGGAGAATATTCCAATACTCAGAAAGAAAGCATGTAGTCAATGCCATGTTCTTTGTCGTTAGTGTGTGGCTAAATGCACAGAAAACACTCCGATTTTCTTCGTTCACCGCTCAAAGTGTCATTTATCTGAAAGTATGCTTGATGACTTGATCCTCACAATTTCACAATTGCTGTGCAGCACAGACATTGGCTCTGGCATTAAATAAAATAATACAAATATCAGATTAATTTGACATCCTCAGTTAAACGTACAAAGCCGGAAGGTGCTTAAAAATACCTCTTTGATGAGTGGAATATTTGTTTTTTTTTGCACTATTTTTGGGGATTTCATTTTTAACCTAATTATTCATCTTTGGTAATTTGGGACAATGATTTTCTATCACCACTCGGACTTCGGTCGGTGTTGCGGGCTTTGTTGAATCGCTTTAAGTCTTTCTTTTAGGGTACTTTCACTACCTCATTGGGTGGGTAGTTCCATTGTTTTGATATAGTCTAGATGATGGAACAGAACATAGAATTCAAATATAGGTGATGTCGGTGTGCATTTGTAGGTGCTTGGAACTTGTACCAACTTCGGTGCGAAAGGCAATATACTTTGGGAAGAAACAATCTGCTGTAGGAGTCAGCGGGTCGAATAGCATCTGTTGGGGGAACGGAATTGTCAAGGTTTCGGGTCAAGCAGCTGCATAAGGACAGACATCGACAATTCATTTTCCTCAGAGATGCTGCTGGAACCACTAGGCCCATCCATCAGATTATTTTTTCATGCCACATCCCAGTATCTGTAGTCTTTTACTCCTCGGATATATTTTGTATTCGGCAGTCGAAGAACTCTTGTGTCAATGCGGTTGTGTATTTTGTACATGGTGCAAACAACAGCCAGGATCTGGAGGTGATGGAGGGAGTGAATGCTTAGCGTGATCAATGCGAGTGCTCGTTAAACAGGCTGCTCTGTTGTAGGAGGTTGCAAGACTATTGATATGTTAAGTACCATTCATATTGGTAACTGTATTCGAGCACATATCTTACTGGCGTGAAGATGGTTTAAAGCTCTGCAAAGGTCGAAATGCATGTCTCGCCGCATGATAAAAGGATTCCGAACTGAACTTGCAAACAACGTATTTAACTGGCTGGTGAAGTTAATGTTCTCGTTAATGCTCACCTCACCAAATAAATTGATCAAATTCAAGTTAATTTTTTTGTCATACGTATACATGCTCAGGATATAATGCTATGAAAATCAGAATTTTGCAGCAGCAGCCCAGTATCACAGTACATTACAAATAAAATGCGGCAAAGATAATGTCACTGAATGTCGATAGGATACGGTTAATCTATAGTTTTATAAAATGTCCATTGCCTGACTCTACTGTGGTGCGAGTATTATAAGAAATATTTCACATCATATCTAAATATTGTCCATTGTTTGTTTCGTGGAGCAAATTACAGTTTAGTTTCCATAGGAGTTCTGAATTGAACGTTTTACGATCATTGTCAACTGAGCCCATTTCTTAACGGGTAATGAAGTGAAGCTGACGAATGAAGCATCTTCAGTTGTTTCGGCCCATTGGATTGCCCAGATGAGCTCCTCACGTAATGCGCAATGACTGGGATATTTTCTTTCCAATAACAATTATCATCGTCCATCACGCGAGCCATGGAAGTCAATAAACAGTTTCCTCCTGGATCCCAAGTATGATCAAGGATGTGACAGTGGAGAGGGTGTAGAGAAGATTCACCAGAACGTTGCCTGGGATGGAACGTTTCAGTTTATAAAGGAGAATGGAGAGTCTCGGTCTGTTTTCCCCGAAATGGAGGAGGTTAAGTGGGGACATGATCGAGGTATACAGAAGTGTGAGGGGTACAGATAGAGTGAACTGCAGAAAAAAAACTTCATTTTGGGGTTGTACAAGTTTGTGGCTTGAAAATCAGTGAGACCGAAAGACGTTTAATCACACATACACAAAGGCTACTACTACTCATTCTTCAGTGCATTAGTTAAGAAATAGATTGGGGGCAGTCAGATCGCTACATACATGTCGTGGTGCTTCACTTGTTAGACCATGTCTTCATAATGGTATGGGTGTAAGTGGGGTTGGATTCACTACATTGCATGTGTCAGTCAGTTCCAGATTTAAGACCGCGAAAGGAAGTACCGAAACCATGAACGTCAGATCGGGCGCAACTGTCCTCCTTCGGTGCATTGATGCCACTTTGTTTGCCCGCAATGAAGGCAAACGCGAGGCTGAAATAATATTGGGACATTCCTAGCCACAAGCTTGAATGCGACCGCTGGCGTCCAATGAAATTTGGCGCAAAGTACATGGAAGGTGCAGTATGGTCGGACCCACTACGTTTAATCTGGAGTGATATTTAATTTTGGATAACCGATAAAATAAGAATAGGTCCACCGGTATCTATTTGGATTAAACACGTATTTATATATGGTGTGTCGTTTGGTAGAAAAAAATGAGTCAAAACTGCCGTTGGGCTGTCCAGTGAACCTCCAGATCAGACGAATCGGGTCAAATGAAAACATGGGCTGAAGACCAATTGGAATACTGTGTTAAATATGTTGATTTTATGCTGGATAAATCAGAAAAAGATATTCGTATTTTATAATCTAAAACACCACTGACTGAATTTTCATTCAGATTATTGTCTGTAGATTTTCAGCGTAGCTGCGGGAGAAATGCTCCGTTTCAGTGGATAGTTCATCCTGCAAGGAATTGCTAAGGTAAGGAATCTGGACAAGTCTTAAACCACTTACCTTCAGGAGAAAGTTGGATTTTTTAAATTTACTTGATGTGGAAGGATGGTGACTAATTTTGCTTTGTTTCGGGAGTCCATCGTGAGGTAATGGAGTGTACGAAAAAATTGACTAGTTATTAATGACTGAAATGAGAGAAAACGTCTTAGGACAACGAGTGTATACCTACCTCTCACTTTGGATGTTTGAGGGGTGGGGGGAAGGGATGTTTGGACTGAGGTGTAGTTCCGGCAGTGACACTGTAGCCGACTCGAGGGTGGAGATTGGGAGTAGGATTCACTGTCCGCATCCAAATCATGTGAAATTAGGCAGGTCAGGATCGAGGTTTGTGAAACAGAACAGCTTTTCCTATTTATCACTTGATAAAAAGTTCTGCGTTGCCAATGAACTACTTACATTACGATGCTCCTTACTGTGAGCTACTCCATAAAGATGGTTCATGTTATTTATAATTACTCAGCACACCATTGCTCCAGATTCAGAAAATATGATATGACGCCCATGTCTAGTGGCCAGTTGACGCCAGTCCCTTGTTTTGAGTTCCCACTCTTTCAGTCTTTTTTGGCTCGGTTTGTCAACGTGCTAAAACCAAAATAAGGTACAGGCCCGCATTCCCAAAGTAATTCAACCCCACCCCCGTCTTAATATCTATTTTTGCACAGTCATTTTATTTTCGAAGAAAATAAACATGGGCACACACGTGCGCATATTTAACTTGTGATACAGTCGATAGTTTTCGTACCGCTACTTCGTTGACATTCTTCGAGTTCTAAAAGCAAAGAAAAACTACTTGTGAAATTTAAAGGTATGCATAGTTAACAGTTTCCAATTCACGGTTTCTAATTCCGACAGATGTGAAACATTATGGTGAGTGCAAGAAATATCATTTGTACATTTTTGTAATGCACAAGTGTAATTTGTACACGTCTTTGTACATTTCCAACAGATATTTCTTGGTTTCCTTTGCATCATGCTGCAAGATTCTTCCTATCTTTAACGTTCTGTTGTGTGAGAGAGAAGTTAATGCAAATACATCATTCCATCTTTTAACATTCAAGCTTTTCTGTTTGCCTTTTCTCAATGAAATATATCTAATATATGTAAAGGTTAAAATTCGACATCTTGCCTGTTAAAACTGGATCCCCGACACTTACCTTGAACTTTTTTTTCCAACTTTCCTTCTGCCGGTAAATGATGCACATGATAAGGTGAACAAAACAATTAGTATTCTGAAAAAAGTAATAGGATGATTTGGAGGCGGCTCGAAATACTGATGAAACATAATCTTAAAAAAATCTATTTCATTTCCTGCAAACTTTCCTTGTTCTGTTTTCAATATCTAACGTCCGCATTATTTTGGATTCATGTTAGATTCTGATTAAAATCAATCAGAATTCGTTCTGCTTAAATCAGTCAACATGGATGTGTACGGACAACTTCTTTAAAAATACAATGAGAAAATACAAGTACGAATTTTCACGTCGATTTTCATACTTCAGCTTCGATTGTCAGAAAGTCATGGAGTCTTTTGGCCCACTTTAACTGTGCCGACCATCAAGCACTGATCTATACTTACTTCAGCATGCTACCACTTGGAATTTGTATCTATAACTTATTAAACTTTTCAAAAATTGAAATAATAATAATTCTAGATGGACCGATAGTGAATATTTAAAAATTGTTTCGCACCGGTACTTTGTAGATTGTCTTTCAATTTTTCTAGTTCTGTAAATAAACATGCTAAATATTTAATGTTTCTTTCTTAAAATTTCTGAAATATTGTTCAGATTTTCACGCGGGTACTCTAATTTTACATTAATGCATCACTTCATTTTTCATAGATTGTTACGTAGATAGCTCATTATTATGTCCTTTTTCAGACTCTCCTGAAAATGATTCTAAAATATTCACTGTTGAAATTCTCTGGCACATTTTATCGCAGGTCCACGAGGCTTTTGACATCAGAATATGAAAACAAGTACGTCTTAAGTGTTGCTTTCGTGGGGGCATATTGTACATTTTTCTAAAATCTCTACCGACAAGATTGAAAATATCTATGGTTCTACCAATTTTGTTCTGGTGTACTTTTCTGTGCAGAGTGTGATGTTGGGTATTATTACTGACAACGCACGTTTTAAATAAGCAAACATTTAACAAAATAATCTATTAGATATATGTGTACTGTATTGTCCTCTGTTGCTGAACTTAGACTTGGAGAGTTTTCCCTAAATTGAAGGGCTTTCATATGCAGACACATACTCTCTACATATTTCCATTTCTTCACTGCTGCTGGATGGATATTCTGTAATTCCCTTCCCAACAATATAGAAAGTGAGACTTCACTAAAAGACTGAAGATGTTGAAGCAGACAGATTTTAACTACATTTTGAAAGAGAATTCAGGATGAAGAACAAATTCGGCCAGGCATAAAGTGACCAGATCCACCGCCCCCCAAAAAGAGAAGGAAACACACACACACACACACACACACACACACACACACACACACACACACACACACACACACACACACACACACACACACACACACACACACACACACACACACACACAACATGAAGAGTTTGATAAATGTAGACAAGAATGTTAAATGAAATTGAGGAAGTTCTAGTATGTTCCCAGACGACATGACATGAAAACGATGAAAGAATTACCATTATCATTATTATTATTATTATTAGCATTATTATTAGCACATTAAAAGTAAATATTATTAACGTACCTGCAGTTTTCATTGAAAGTGTGTTTTCTTTCCAACCAAAAGTAAGTAGAATAATAAAAAAAGTAGTTAGAATATCACATACTTCCATGTCTAACTCAATCCCATAAACGTGTTTATATTTACCGGATAAAGTCACCGGAGTGAAATTTTTACTGCATTCTGTCTAAAGATTTCAAAATACAAGCAACTGAATGCAATAAATAAAACGCTTCTCTAGAAAACTGAATATACCTCGTATAGTTACTTAAAGAGCCTATGACACGTGCATGTTGATTTTTCCCTATACATTTGTATTTAAAATTAAATGTGCCAGCAACAGCTGCGCCTGACAGAAGTCTGAAAGACAAAATAAACAGCCGGATGATAATTCAAGCCAGTGGTTCCATTGCAAGATTCATGGATACCCTTCTGGTGGGTCAGGTTGTCTCTCAGCTCTCCTGTGAAAGAAACTACAAATGTCGAAGGTAGGTTGAAGGTCAGATGTCTGTGCGTCTGCCTCTCGCTGCGCGACTGGTTTCACCGTTGATTGGAAAGAAGAAAGCAAAATACGCGATGCATAGCGGTAGGTTGCATGTTACATCTGGCTTCTCTGCTTTATGACAGCTATGGCTCGTGTAACTATTGCGACTTCATGCATGTGATTGAGCCATCCCCAGTGATGAAGTAGGTAAATACAAGTAAGTAGACCTTTTTCTTCATATCTGCTTCCGTTTATGCTTTAATTATTTTCTAGCAGCTGAATACATTCTGAAGTAATTTCGTTATTTCACTCCCGGTATTTTTCCATCTTTTAAATATTTTAAAAATTATTTAATTATAATGGAATCATTTCAATTGTTTCAGATTCTCCAGAAAAACAAATCAGTTTCTAAGTTCTTCACCTAATGATCTGTTAATACGCCACTGGGTTGGCAGGTTGGAGCAGTTCATAATAAATCAATATAGAATCCGGAAATTCTAACGCATCTAATTTAGCTGGCCATTGATTCCCTTCACCCACAAATAGCAAGGCACCTGAAAGGACGTCACTTATAACGCAATTTAACCTAATGGCAAGTTTGAATGGGATATAAATCAACGTTCAATGAAAACATGTACCTTTTTCTTGTTGATTTAGATGCAGCCTATTCAATTCTAAAAATAAGGCAATGTTTGTGGTCAGTCCGTTATAAGCTTAACATAGTATGTCCATTCTTTCTGTTTCCAATGCAAACTTTCACATTACATACAATGAAATCGTGATATCGTACAATTGCAAAATCGAATAGGCAAACTGGTTAGTGAGTATTACAGTTTGAATTGCTTAACTTATAAATAGCGCCCTGAATATTATGGAAAGATGGACTGCTCTATTTTCCTAAAACAACCTATTTTATTTGCACTTACTTGTAACGCCTGTCAAAATGTAAATGGAATCAATTCAAGGAGGTAATCTGATAGTAGAAGCAAGTTATCTCTGGGGATTCTACCACATGAACGTACTTCAAAAGAACTAGAGACAAACAAAGACGCGAGAAATATTAAATGAAAGAAAAGCAAAACCAACGCCGGAATTTCTGAGCAGACTAGACTGAACCCGTGGAAAGATAAATTGTTTTGGAGATTCAGGTCGAAAAGGCTTCTTCAGAACTTGGGAAGAGAGAAAACAAGTTAGTCTTTCTGTGAAGCCACCAAAGGAAAACGTTCATGACGGAATCCTGTGTATGTTTGTGTGTACGTTTGAGTGCGTGCGTGCGTGTGTGTGAAACAGAGAGAGAGAGAAAGAGAGAGAAGAGAGAGAGAAAGAGAGAGAGAGGAGAGAGAGCGTAAGATAGATAGAGATAGAGATAGATAGACAGGGAGAGAGGGATAGATTGTTTTTCTCTTTCCAAATTCTTACGAAACGACATCACTTTTTCTCTTTCAACATTTACTGCGTGATATGTTGAGTTTTTCGAGGTTTTTCTATTTTCTTTCAGATTTTCAGCATCCTTATTTTTCTGAAGTAAATTCTAAATGCGAATTGAATGTCCAAAATGTTCAAACAAGTACCATTATCTTTGGCAGCCAGTTCTTGTTCTGAAAATAATCGAAAACACATCTCAGAACTGCTCTTTACACAGAACACGCTTTGGCTACTGGGGAAATACTTAAGGATTTTAGAAAATAAAAGAAATGCTTAGTTTCTAAATCCAAATTTCATGATACAACCCGATAAGGACATTATTTGATCGCTTTTAAAATGCAATTTATTCCATAAAGAGATAGTTATGTAGCTGTAGGTTCTTGTGAAGATTAGAATCCTCCGGCCTTTACATCATGAAATGCAACTGCTGAAGGCTCTCCAGGAAGAGATGTTCGTCGATGAATCTGGACTGCTAAATGAGAGTGGTATCTGTTTCAAATATAAATACATTTGATAATAACCGTTTATGCATAATTGTATCCAACGACCTTCTGAAACACCCAATTATGAACTTATTTTTCGTCATCAAAGCAACATTACAGATTCACAAACCTAACGGCTGATAATATTCCGATTTCATATTCATGAGGTTTTTAGTCACCATTTAGGAGATGTAATAACCCAATTTATTAAGTCGATCAGTTGCTTACTTTTCAGTTATGAAGAGGTCAAAGATCGCACATGTTCCACGTTTGTTGATTTCTTGATCTAGCATTTCCTACCCACAGCTTCCTTGAAGTGACAATGAGATCAGCTGAAAATTTTAAAATTCTAGAAATCTTATCCATTTCGCTTAATGTTGCCTCATTGGAGGACCTCGCCATTCTGGGAATCAGCTAGTGAACATTCGAAGCAGCACTTTAATTGCAAGTAAGAAGTTTTACCATTTAGCGAATAGAGCTGTACAGTATATTCTAGATGCTTTCTCACTAAAACTTTATAAAAAAGGTGAAAGACGTGTCTAATTCGGAATGTTCTTTCACTGAGGGTTAACATACCGCTTGTCTCTCTAAATGCTTGCTGTACCTTCGCATTAACCAGCAGTGATTCGTGTGCAAGGGTACTTCGATCCCTCTCAAAATCAAATCAGCTGAAATCAGTCTCTCTACAGCTTTACCATGAGGCTCCTAACCTTTCAAGATGACACCTTAACCTCAACACATTCTCAGAGATATCAACGGACAGACAATAAATTGCTTGCCTTGCATTCGACACTAACTTTGAACGACTCTCCAACTACTCAGAGCTCGATTTCTACTTCCAAGCATCGTCTTTTGTGTTCTCAAAGTAAGGAAATTGCAATAAAATATGCAATATACCGGTGCTCAATGCGTGGTCAGTATATTTTCATTAGTAATCATATGTCTTGTATCCGCTGCAATGACTTGATTCCCTGTGGGCAGAACACCAGGAACACCTTAACATGAACGTTTAATTTATGCGTCTTGAGATGAGGGAATTAGAATTGAATACTAACTCGTAGATTCACGAAGAGCTTGCAGTTCTGAAGAAAAACGGATATTTATTATTAATTTCAGAAATGCTAAATATGAAATATTGTATGACTTTGAAATGTTGTCAACTGTATCATCATATCAAACCAACTTAACCAACCAACTTACCTGCCCTGAGTGCATCTAATCGATCATCTGTAAAATACAACACGTTCCTGAAATTTAATCTTTGTCGGAATGACTGTGTTACATTGACAAATAATTTAATTTTGGAGCATTGCAAAAACCTAATGTAGAGGATAGTGTTGAAACCTGCTGTCTCCTGCTATCTTCCGAGGAACCTGCTTGCTTGAGGTTACATGAGCTCTTTGCTGAGAGTCTATCACTCTGTGCTCCATATACTGGCAGTAGGCAGCATATTCTAGACGCTGCGCCCGTAAAAGAATATGACATCTGACCGCAACGTAAAGCTTTGTATACTATCGCAGCGACAGCTCGGCATTTTTAGGATTCTCTTTTGGTTTATTTAACAATACTGGTCCGCATCTCACAGATCCAACAGGTTTCCTTTGTACGCGTTTTCTCCCTCCCTCTAATATACTAACGAAGCGGTTCTTCAAACATCGGTATCACCTTGACAACACGAGGCTCACACCATCGGAGATATTGCATTTATCTTAACCCTTCCTTCCAGGTCTTAACACCAACGTAAAGCTATCTTTTTTTTTCTCTATCTCTTCTACTTCCTAGGAAGGATTTTCAACCAAAATCGGTAACTCTGTTTCTCTTTCCACAACGAACGTCTGACCTGCGGAGTGTTTCCCGACTATTTTTAGTTTAGATTACCATTGTCTGCAGTATTTCATTTCCAAATATGTCACCGTTAATTTTTGTAAGACTTACCACTGCCCATCAAATTGTCCTGGCCTGTGTAGTTAAAAAAATACAAATAAAATAACAGCAAGAAAACCTATCATCATCATTACCACCATCACCAAAATCTCAAATATATATTTCTATTAAATGCAAGCTAATGTTATTATAAGAAGGCAAACAGTCATATTTGCTATTTAACTGTGCTTACTTGCTTCTAGAACGATAATCTTTTGTTCTGTTGAGTAAAATTAGGAAAGAATGTATTAAGTGGAAAGGGTAAGTTTTGAAAACATACATAGATTTCCATTCCATCAAACATAGCAGAAAACCTGTGGACATAAACGAATTGAAACTACATGCTTTATGAAAGTTGGACAACAGGCAAGTTCGCAAAGAACAGTATTTTTAAGGAAGGAAATTTACTAAAATATTAGGGACGTGGAAGAAGTAGCCGTAAAATTCTATTGGTACAGTTGCATTCATGTCCAGGGGAGTAGAACACAAGGTGGGTAACATATATTGCAGTTAGAAACAGCCGCAGATAATCTACCAAACAGGAGATTGTGAACAGATTTACGTTCAAAACTTCAACATTTATGAGTCTGTTTTGTGCATTTGAGATTGGAGGTAGTGGAGGTTTCGGAATGGGAGCATGGATTACTAATTAAAATGTGCGACTGTCAGATTTTATTCACCCCGAGGCCTTCGGTAACATGGAGGAAAGGAAAGCTTATGGAGGTGGATTATTTGTCAGACACGATCAGTTGGAGTGGAGAAAGCGGCATTGGTAAACATGATTTTATATTTCACTGTTTTTGACATGGACTTATCATTAAATGGACTTCCGCCGGTCGAATATTACCTCGGGCGATATGCCAGAACAGCGAGATTTCAGAACACACGCTGTATTTGCCCCAGCAGATAAATAATTGAAATCAATGCAGCATGCCACACAAGATGGCTGACAGCCTGAGCCATTATATTACACGAACCTGAAATTTGCAGCATTCTGCTCAGTTCGGCTTTTTCTGGAAAATAATCAACATTTTCACTGAAAGCTCAAGCGTTCTTGTGAATTATAGGCATGTGCTCTCGATGTTGAAGTGGAAGTTCCAGAACACAAAGCATGCACTTTCCGCGTTGAGAAAACAGAGTAATTAGTTCCACAGAGAGAGTGTTTTCCTGCTTAGAGTATTTTGTTTCTCGCTATTTCCCATGGATGCCGAACGGTTCTGAATGTGTGCAATTGAACAGGATACCGACAGCTGACCGAATTTCCTGCCGCAAGACGGAATGAAATTAGTTTCGTACATTGGTTAACGTCAGACGTACTAAAGCAGTCTTGTGATAATTCAGTGAAATACAAGTTCTAAAAATAATTTGTTTAATGAAACATTAGTTATAACGGCACAATCTATTCAACGAAGTTTTGTGTGAGTGTGCACTGAAACAATTACAGCTTGAGTATTGGAGATGGTGGCGACGAGTGTGTGAGGTCTGAATCACAGAATCGTAGAACCATGGGATCATACAGCAGAGGATCGGAACTTTCAGCACTTCTCAACCATGCCGATCGTGATAACTATTTGCCTGAATTTGGCCCATATCCTGCTACAGCTTTCTTGTCTTAGTACCTGTTCAAATGTCTTCTAACTTTGTAATTGTAACTGCCTCTACCACATCCTCTGGAAGCTCGTTCCAGACAACTATCAGCTTCCGTGTAAAAACCTTACCTCTCACATTCCCTTCACACTTCTCTACTCTCTCCTTAAACTGTGCCCTGTTGTTCTTGATTTCCCATGCCCTGGGAAAATACTCTGACCTTCTACCCTATATATGTTCCTCATAATTTTACAAACCTCTACAAATTTACCCCTCAGCGCCCTACATTCCAGAGTGAATAAACACAGCATATCCAATCTCTCCTTGTAACTACAGTCTTCCATTTCAGGCAACATTCTGGTTAATCTGTCGTGCACTCTCTCCATTTCTCCTACATCTTTCCTGTTGTGTAGCGAAGCGACCAGAATTGTGCGGTTCAACCAGTATTCTGTACAGATGCAACATGACGTCTCACCTCTTATAAATAATGCCACGACCCACGAAGGCATGTATAACAAATGCCTTCTTCACCACCCGATCTACTTGTGTCACTACTTGCAGCCAGCTATGGACATGTTTAAACAGTATAATTTTATGATGGAAAATGCGAAGTTTTCCAATTGACCACCGTTTGCTGAGATTTTAACATTCAGTTAAAGTTAGTCAATATGATTTAATAGCAGATGGAGTATGAAATAAGTATTGCAAACTGAAAGGTGAAATGGAAAAGGTTTATGTTTGGAAATTTGGCAACGATTAAGTGCGTATTGATACGTTTAGTTTAAAAAATTGTATTTATTAAAAATTCTTTCTAAAACACCACGATAATAGATCAACAATCAGCCAGAGAGGAAGGAGTTTGGCTTTTCTTTATTCCACCCTTCAACATAAAAATTCATCGCATTTTTAATTTTTAATGCTTGTAATCTGACGAATGTATATAGAATATTAAAAGCAAAAACACATTCTCTCGTTGCTGCTGAACCCCACCACTCATTTACGCCACGTCACTTCAATACAATCACCACAAAATTCCATAAAGCACGTCCTTTCTTTTCGTATTATTATATTAACAGTGGACATGAATAGTGTGTGGCTGATGAATGTAACATGCATGTTGTGTTCCTCTCATACCGGTTAGTGTAATGCAGAATTAGATGCCAGACGACTAACCAACCGAGTATTTTCAGGGCTTTTTACCAAGGAGACGTGGTTTAATTGCGTAATCCAGTTAAACTCTGATGCATGCTAGGAAAATAAATTACAAGTATTTGTGTATGGTTAATTTAAGTAGAATGCATTCTTAGGTAAGACTAAACGATCGTAGCTTGTACTGCTGTGCTCGGTTGACTGCGTAAACATCATGAAAGTAAAACTAAATCAGCCTATTGTCAGATCTTCAGATTATTTTGCAGTGGGAATTTAAAGTAAAATTAAACCTTGTTCAGAACACCGTTGACAATCTCGAACGCAACATGGTTAATGATTAAAATGAAACAAAACAAAATTTATGTATCTCCATTAATGGAAAATCTCACTAATGTCGTAAAGAGGTTGCTTGTGCATGAAAGGCAAGTTTCAAGCACAGAGGAAAAACTCCTTGGTATCGTTACCATGAAGTTCACAGAATTTACAGAAGCCATCTCCTGATTATGTATTATTTTACATGAATTGATTTCGGACGTGTCTTCGATACTTAGCAGCAGATGATAGAGTTACGGTTTTGTTCATTCTGTACAAACTCTAAAAAAACGAGAAGGAGTCAAATATTTTGTACTTTCGCTTAAGGAGGAAGTGTGGTGTGTGGAAGAGGGCAAAGCACTCGCCGATGTAACATTATCCAACACATTGAAACATTTGCACAACGAAGACATTAGCGGATCATTCTACCCGGCGAAAATTACCTCTATCTTTTAACTCTTTTTCCTTTTCTGCAAAGAATCAAAGGAAAACATTGTGAAACAGAACCCGCCTTCCATGGCCAACTCCTTCTCAAAGTAGTTAATGAACTACTTCATGTTTTATTTCTAATTCTGATTCAAATAATATGTTCTATTTGTCTTTCCTGTACTAAGTATTTCCATCAATGTGCTTGGCCGTCTTGTGTTGATTGCTGGAAGCAGGAATTTGGAAAAGAAGGTGATCCTCTCGTGACATTTATGTTTCTGTGTGCCTGCGACAAGGAACTAATGCGAGGACGATCTACTCGTTGAAATAAAATATAGAAATGCTGTTCGTCGTCACAAGACAGAGATATGGAGAAATGTATTGCTTCGGGAAGTTTTGAACGATTACAGTTCTTCATAAGAAGACATGATTTCTGAACCAGTTATATTGAAACTCACGATAGCTAGTTATTGGTATAGCAAATAAATAATACCTTGCAAGGATGTCATTCAGGGATAACGATCAGCAGCCTTTATTCTTATAAATTTCGAAGTGTTTAGAAGGTTCACTGAACTCTGTACTTTATCTTATTATGATATGAACATGTGTTTATCAACTGCAACCGACATTAACACCTGACGTATTCCTCGCAATAGTCAAATGCCTCCGTATATCCGTAGGAAAGCCACATGAAGGACGTCAAGGGCATATTATCCGTGTTATTTTTGAATTGTGCTCATTGTCCTTTACTGTTAGGATATCACCAAACCCCTGGATAAAAGGAAACAAGTAGATATGTTGCTTATTTAACTGATTAGTCTTGACATCGCAAGCAATAATATTATTGAAAATCATAGCAGGTTTGCTGTTATCTGCATGGCGCAATGCACTATGATGTAAATTGATCAATGATCTACAGCGTTGCAAGAGGAAGTTGTAGATAAGTGAGAAGAATTATTGGCACAATGAACGTTTTTTTGTCAAATGGACAGCATGTCTGCACAATCCAGACTTATGTTACTGAACACTACAGGAATGCATGCAAGTAAAATTCTGACTTATCTGACCTCTTGATTATGGAATGGCGATCTTAAAAATCTGAGCAGTTTAATAGAATTGGTTTCTTGCCCACGATATCACGATTGCCACAACCGGCCAATGAAGATTAGCTGCATTCAATGGACGTGTTTGTTCAAATTAATAACCCGACAATTTATTTTAAATACCATATTCCAAAGTAATTTTAATGGTGAATGAAACTTTATCATATATGTTATTTCGTTTATTTTCACTGTTCTCTAATTTTCTGACATATGCCTTTTGCCCTCTGATGTTCTCCATCAGATATATCGCCAGGACGTAGGGGAGGCAAATGAATTCAAAAGGCCGTCAAGATATTTCTGAGATGTGGTGGACCCAGTTTGAAGTACATGAGGCCGATTCGCCGCTTGTGCCTCACCTTGTCTTGTTCAAAGTCCGTGGCACCCAGCTTTCGTTCTCGCAGACAGCCGCGATGTTGCAAAAATAAATGCGAATGTGTCAATTTTGGAGGCGTCGAACAGGAAATTTGGGCTTGATAAATAAACGACCTCCTTATGTCGCAGGGATGAACCTTGAAGATACATCTGACTCTTAGCTCCATCTCATTAGTGAGGATGCTAACAATCACAATAAAATTGATAACGAATTCCCTTAAGCCTGGAAGGAAACCCTCGATTGCTACAGCAAAATCACGCGATCAATATACATTCTCCAATCTCAAAGTAAAGACAAGAACTAGTAAGCATTATTCGCTCCTTACCCACAGTTGCCATAATAAAGATAAGTGTTAACATTAAGTTCGTTCGGCTGTTGGTCACTGTCAATATTAAGTATGATATATTCCTCACATGAGAGAGCCTGATAAAATTGATGTCTTCCAAAAAGGAAGGAATTTATTTGAATATCCTAGTGGTATTGATATTGAAGTTACCATTTATAATTTAAATATTAACTTTCAACTTTCAGAACCAAGATTGGTCACTTATCACACTCCTGGTGCGCTGATGTACTCAAGAGAAGTCCATAATATTGCAATCAAAAATGAATTTGGCTGATGGAAGCATGAAACACTTCAAGTTTAAGAGCAGAAGAACTCACAGCAAGAGCAGGCCAGCCTCTCGGACCTATTCAAAATCGTGGCTAATGTTGAATCACAACCAATTTCCTAATTGATCCCAAAATCCAGTTCTCTAACATCCAGACATTTATCTACCTCACATTTGCATGCAACCAAGGATCTGAACAACCTTCCATGGCAGAGAATTGTAAAGATTCATTAGCCTTGTTGTGAAGACATTTCTCCTCATTTCAGTACTATATAGCATTCCCAATATATTGAGACTTTGGTTCTTATTTCTAGATTCCTCAGTAAAGAGAAAGACTATCCCCGTGTTTCCTCTGCAGAGACACTTGAGATACTTGTGTATTTTACTCAGAAAATGCACGGAAAAATCACGATAGAGTTGTGTATGAACTGGTTAAAACACACCAATGACACGTTTGATTCTGTTGTTAATCAATGATGAAGCCTTGGAATAAATATTCTCTGATAAGTTTCTAAGCGTGCGATAGGATGCTATAAGAAGAATCTGTTAAATAGTCATCTGTTTCAAACAATATGAACAGAATAGTAGCCATGTTTCTAATTTGTTATGCTATTTTATTCGTTGCAACGTTAACCTAATAATTTTAGATGAAGCAAGCAAATAGTTGTGTGAGGGTGTCCGATATACACAGGTTATCAATTATTTCTATTATATTTTCTTTCATTTCTGTTCAATAAACAAATATGGGAGCCCGGTAGAATTCTGGCAGAATTATAGAGCAGTGTTATTACGAACCTGAAGTTTTAATAAGGTTTTCCAGCTCTGTTAAGTGATATAATAATAACAACAATAAAAAAATCCAAACACGTTATGTAGCACTTTGCAGGAGTGACTACCTGATAAAAGCATGCTGTGTTTATTACTTGGCAAATGATAGGCAATGTTGCATTGATGCGTGACCAGTTGCGTGATGACAAGCAACAGATCAGGGAGCAGAAAGGAGATGTCATGGAATGTTTCGCGCAAACCCATTCTCTTCATTTTAATATTAAAACAAGTTTAGCTTTATTACAGTTTCGCAGAGAACTCCGGTTTGCTTAATTGGATAGTCACCCTGTTCCTGGTTTCCACATCTGCTCATTGCAGCATCAGAATAAAAAAATAAATAACAGGAGATCAGATGCCAGTGTATCCGAGAACAGCATCCACTGGTGAACTTAATGCCGATTCCTACAGCACTGCACATCTCGGTAGAACGGAGCTTTCTGGAGCAATTCGTATTTACCCCATTAGGTTTGCACCAGGGACGGAGTAATCTTGAGTAGAAGCGTACCTTCAGGTAACTGGCTTAGTTTTTATAAAAAACGGGATTTGATTGATTTGATGAACAAAATTGCTTTTAAACGAATGTATGTATGTATTAATTTGTCCGTCTTAGTACAGTTATCAATTTAAAATATATTTATTTTTTATCTACTTACATTGTTCAACTATATTTAAGTTTATGGTAATGACAAGCGTTTAAAACCAAGACAAAGGTGTGACCTATTATGTTAGGGAGCCTTTGAAATTTTTCCCCTGTTTGTCCCCAACGTCACCCCATCACCAGCATCAGCATCCGTTTACTAGGACACATCTAAACATACAATGAGTACAGGCCACAATCAGTCTCAATTTTTATCAGGTTTGCAAAATTATTGGAGGAGAGATTATTTAGACTGAGAATCTTTGAACAAGGTCGATAAATCTGTTTAGTTCAATCCGAATATAATAAATATTCTGAACACAGTTTCAGATGACTGACTTCATATCTGGTTGTTCACAACTAGCACCTGGACACGAACCATGCCATTAATTTCTCTGAATTCTATAGAATGTTTTTAGTTTTTTATGTAATAGTTTTCTGGTAAAAGTGGACTGATATCCAAAGGGAGCCTTCAGAGGACCTTTCTTTTAAATGTTGCCTTGAGGATCAATGCCATCTGGACATAATTCTAGTTCCTATACATAGGTTTCCTGTATTATTGTGTCTACTGAAAGGTGTAACAGAGATGTTTCTAAGCCTTTTGTACTTCACTTTCTATAAAGTAGGAATAGTGGATATAAAATACGGAGATTTCCTGGAGACATTTATGATGTGCCGGTTAAAAGGTTAGCACAGCAAGAATGTTCCTGGTGTCGGCGGTAGCATATTAAACTGAATAGAAGGGAAGCTGGTTTAGAGACTATATGCAGTGGAATTACAGTGTCTTTCTCTGGTTGACAAGATGAAACGAGTAATGTTCCACATATATCAGGTCTGGAGCCTCAGGACTATATAAATCGTCTGGATGATTACACCGAATACAAGGTGGGAAAATTGCCGATGACATAAAAATAGGTTGGAAAGTAAATTGTGATGACATAAGGTCATATGTAGACTTGTTCAGTTCGTTGACCACTGCAAATGTATGCAAATGTAAAATGTAAAATTATCTTGTTTGACAGGAATTATAAAAAAGCGTGTTATTTAAAAGGTGATATGTTGCCGACCTCTGAGATGCACAGGGATCTAGATGCTAATAACATGATTAACTAAAGAATGAACAATAAATACGTATGAGAGCTAAGAGAATATCTTTGCTTGTTGTGAGGATAATTGAACTAAATGGAATGCCATGTCTCATTTCGTTCATTGATAAGAGCACATATGGAGTATTCTGTATTACTCTACAAGCGAGGAGTGATTTTAAGGGAAGAAGTTTCATTTTACCAGCCTGATACCTGGAGTGATCTTGTTATCTTGGGATTGATTAGAAAGGCTATATTTTATCGACTGGAGTTTGGAGGAGTGGGAAGGGACGACTGAATTATCTAAGTTAATGATGTGTCTTGACAGGATGAATATGAAGAAAATCCTTACATTTGTGGAAGAATTTTAAACTCTGGTAACTACGTTAAAAATAAAGTGTTGTCAACTTAAGATTATAATGAAGCGATATTCTTTTCTGTTGTTTTCGGACACCTAAATCTTTGGAATACTCCTCATCTAAAGGCAATAGAATCAGAGTTTTTACAGATGATTCTTGATAAGTAATTGAATGAAAAGTTACGACGGATATGAGGTATTGCAGAAGTTGACTCACGCCAGGTATAACCTTTTACATGGCGGAATAGCATCGAGTGGCAGTCGACTCCTCTTGCTTCGAATTCGTATGGTTTTAGAATGTACATGCCTTTTGTTACATTAACATGTAATCGTTGTGATTCCTTATTGGTACCCAAATAATATATTTGGTTTGCATTACCTTTCTGTTTTTCAAACATTTGATTCTCTGTAAGTAAAGAAAACAAGTATTTGAACAACGAAATCAAAGAATAAAGAAAAGAAATCGATTGCCTAAACATGTAGTACTTATTGTTTTCCTGAAGGCGTACACGCGATAACTGCAGTGGACGCCGAGAATCCAAAGAACGAAATAGAACGCCGAAAGACAGGCTGCAGGTCTACTCTACACATACTTTCACGAGATTAAAAATATGGCAGAATCATAAAAAGTAGTGGTGGTAGAGAGATTTTTGGGATATTCAGAGATTAATAGGAAATGAATGCAAGACTTATAACCCATGTTCAGATTGAAATACACCGCGGCTTTCTAAGGTAAATGTATATTTAAATTTGGAAGATTTCCACCATAGCCTCAAACTTTTCTGCGCATCAGAAATAATATACTTCTGTTGTTCAGGAAAACACCGGGCCAGCTGAAACTCGTTGACAATTTTGTGCACAATTGACTTTCGTGAGCTGGGAGACATTGCTTAGAAGCTTGCTGATTAAGTTATGAACTGTATAAACAGAGTTGTTTAGCCATTTATATCTGCAGTAGGAGGAATGGAACAAAGTGGCAACTCTATCCAGGAAGCAGCGTGGAACTGATGAGATCCATGTCCTCATATGTGTTATTGTACTGGACGATAATATTAGTGCCATTTCGAAAATGTATCATATTAAATTTTGCATTTTAGCAAAGCGTGAAATTGTGTGGTTATTTTATGCCGATATCAATGATCTAATTTTTGATTTTTGGGAAATATATCATCAAGTTTGGCCGCCTGCAGTCACAACGCAATATTAGGTTAACTGGACATAATGGCAAGTGGAATCGGATGGATTCGAAGTAAGTCAGCAAACGTCACACTGCTGTGAAAAAAAGAGAACGAATTAATTCTTGATAAATGCTTGTAAGACGCACAACTAAATGTGACCCGGTATCAAAGGAGCAAACGAGTTAATATTGCCTCTTTTCTTGCTGTTACCAAATTCCACTTATAGCCCACAATGTACTATTTTCATTGTGTTTGATTATTTCACTCTGTTATTATCTATTCCCGTGCACAAAACTATTTTGTTTGATAGAACCGTTACAATGCAAAGAATCTAACTGTCCAATATTACATATGGATGGGAGTAATGTTAAATGTCTGGTAGAAGAAAATATTTAGGTTGAATTGCCGAATCGAAAATGTATCTTCGTTTTTTCTTGAGATTCCTCTTGTCACATAATCCGCCTGCCCAGCATTTGCATTCATTTCATGTGACATCAATAAACGGTTGGGATCACTGGGTACAGCAAAGATGGTGGGACCAGAAAAAAAATCCAATTTTATTACTGTATACAGGTTCGCCACACAACTTCAGGAAAGCTGTGCAAAACCTGTGCCAAAACTGAAAGACCCAAATTGGAATTTTCACAAAATAGTTCCATTCACAAAAATGGCAAAGCTAATTAATCCTGTTATCTTTCCGTTAATCCACTGTCGTTTATCATAGAAGTGATAGAATCTATCCTTAAGAGAGAAACCACTTTCTTATCAACAACCAACTCAAAGGTTTGCAGTTTGGGAATATCAGGACTACATCTTTGAGGTTCTTCGTCCTAAATTTTATTTCAGAGCTGAGTTCCAGTGGCGATTCTTCTTAACATGAAAGAAGGACTTTACTGAGCGTCATAGCAAAGCTCCCGGGTAAAACCTAAAACATTGGGCACGAAATGGAAAAGAAAAATACACTGATTGGAGCTCAACCGTCGCATAAGGAAATTGTTGTGGTTATTGGAGGTCAATTGTCCGAGCCACATGAATCACTGTAAGAATTTTTCAGGGTAAAGTCCCTCGTCTAATCCATCTTTAACTGTTTCATTAATCACTTTCCTTCCATCTTGTCGGAAGTGATTGTCCAATGTTCAATTCCATTTGATCTTCTTCAGTGAATGCAGCAACCCACGCTGACAGGCAGCAGGACTGCAGAACAGCCATACACAGGTAGATCAGTGATTATTCTTATTCACACTGCAACAATGTCAGGCATTAACCAACAAGAAAAATTGTTATCACTGAACTTACACACTGAATGTCGTTGCGATGGCAAAGTCCACCCAGATTAATATCCAAAGCAGCAATATTGAATACGGTACACCTAATGCATTCACATCAATACCGTTGCCAGCACAGCAGGCCAGAGATTAGATATCCTGTGATGAATTACTCCTTTCCTGATGCTCCAATATATTTCTGTCGTAAACAATGCACAGGTCAGGAGAGAAGCAAAATGCTCCCCATCCTCATACTCAGGATTAGCATAGCTCCGAAAATCCTTAAGAGACTCGGCAGCGCATAGGACAAAGAAGCTGGCTTGATGACATTCTGATAATAATTCCCTCCACCCAACAAGCAATGGTTGCAACGAGTGACATCTGCAAAAGGACATACAGATCCTCACTCAGTCTACTCCGTCACCAAATTCCAAACACGTGATCTGTACCAACAAGATGGGCTCTTTCTGCATATGCGTAGGAAGGGGACCGCCCACATATTCTGCTTCAAGTCACACACCATTCTGATCTGGGAAAGAAAACATTTTCTGCTCTTCATCGTCGCTGCATCTAAACTCTGGAGCATCGTACTGAACAGCCATATGAGCGTAACTTCCGCAGATCTGTATTGCTGCAAGAAAGCGGTTCATTATCAGCTAAACTGATCACGAAAACGGATAATAAACGAAACTTTCCCAAATGAGGACAATTATTTGGCACTACGGCCACTAGAAAGAATGCCGTTTTATTTACCTCTTTCTTGATATTTGTTCAGTTCTAGAAAGAGAAATCGAGCATTGTTAATGCGATTGTTACATTTTATCTAATTATTATTAAACAAAATTAAGCCAATTAAGTGATTTTTAAGAAGTGTGTAACACTCTCACTCCCCCATCCCCGGCAAATAGAAACAAAGGAATGTTGTTCTCAGGACATTGATAGAAAATACACAATTAGATATTGTTCGTTTTGTGGAATAAAAAATATTGCACGACATGAAAATTTTAGTGCATAAAAACAACGGTATTTTCGAAAGGAGGTCCGGACGCCTATATAGAAGATCACGAACACACATAAATAAAACTGCGCGTGTCATTTGACCCGCGGAGCCCTTGCAGTACCCACTCGTATGCGGCCCAAGTAAAAAAAAATGCAGAATCCAACTCGACATCCATTGTTGAAATGGAAGAAAAACATGATGGAACACAGTAACTCTACATGTACCTTGAAGAAGCTATCAGCATTTATACTAATATTTACAGAATTTTAATCTTGTTAAGTGCTTTGCATTGATTTACACAACTTTCACATTGTCTATTTGAGGGACATGAATTACAAAGCAGGAATTTGATAATTAAGAAAAAAATTGCAAGTTAAATTCGTCCAAATATCCGATGAAAAGTTACTACCGGAAAACGTAGATTAAAAGAAAGGAATCACGATGGACTATTTACGTAAATGCAATTCATCTATCCATCAATTCATCCATCCATGCGTCCCACCTTTAACGCTTGCACCCGTCAACCTAGCCAAACACTCACACATCCGTCTGTCCGTCCCTCTCTCTCTCTCATTCTTTATCTATCTATCTATCTATCTATCTATCTATCTATCTATCTATCTATCTATCTATCTATCTATCTATCTATCTATCTATCTATCTATCTATCTATCTATCTATCTATCTATCTATCTATCTATCTATCTATCTATCTATCTATCTATCTATCTATCTATCTATCTATCTATCTATCTATCTATCTATCTATCTATCTATGTAAGTCAGTAAATCAATGGTTCAATCCCGTCTAAATGTCTGTCTGTATATCCACACAAAGCATAACTGAAATGCATTTAGCATTTATTTCAGATTTAAATTTTGATAAATTAATTATCAGATTTTATGCAGCAAGCGTTAGATATTAATCCCATCCACAGTTGAATCACAATGTGCATCGCATATTAGTTTCCTCCGATTTTTGCTCAGTGCGTCAAGTCCAACTGAATATCAGGGCAGGCACATCCGTAGATGCTGTGATATAACTTGTTTTGCACAGCAACTAGAAATAAATAGGATTACTTCCTGATGTATAGTTCAATGTTTGGGTTGGAAGTAACAATTTATTTTCAAAGTTCTACCAATCTACCCAAACAATACTGTATTTCAAGTTTTTAAAGGTAGTAGCGTTGTCTTTCTACTTGGCATAGTTTTTGAGTGTGTAGTACACGCTGATTTGATCACAAAAATATAGAAGTGTAAAAAAGAAGGCCGAGGGGATGCATGCAGTTGTCACCGACGCTTACCATTCATTTTCTCTTTCAACTGGTCTTCTGCGTAAACAAAGAGAAGGAGAATGATATTTAAAAAAAGAATCGCCAGGTTGTATCAAGGCAGGTTAGAATTTAATGTTCGGCGGCAAGTCAAAGTGGACAAAATTGCACAGACTGCCGAGTTCTGCTGAGCAGCTTCTTTGCTTTCGGCCTAACTTCCGAGATTTATAGATATTGGGGAAGTAGGTAGCTCAGTGTGAGGGAAGTTTAAACCCTGGATTTAGAATTCAGTTTTCGCGCTGATAAAATCGATGGAACTGAAAATGGGATAACGTATAATTTGGAAGATGTACAAAAGTATCAGATTGATTGTGAGTAATATTGTACAACGTGAACATAAATTTGGAAGTGCCATTGTCACCCCAGTTTAGTCTCAGTCTGATCACTTTTATGGTCAATATAAATGCCCCAATTTTGCAAGATTTCCATGAATCTTCGTCGTTGTTTTGGGATTAGGACTTCGTTGACAAAACCAAATTAATTGCCCATCCCTTTTTGTGTTTGAGAACGTGGTATTGTGTTGCTTTCCTGAAGGATTGTAGAATAATAGTGAAGGTACTCCCAAAGTACAGTTGACGAGGAAGTTTCACAATTTGGATTCAGCGAACTTGCTGGAATGTTGATGTACATCCAAGTCAGGATGGTCAGAAGGAGGATATGTAGGTAATAATGTCCGGTGTACATAATGACATTGATTTTATTCATGGCGGAGGCCGAAAGTTATGGAGGTATTGTCTGAACAGTCTAGGTGAATATTACACATTTCTATCATTATGCACTGGTGCTCTATGAAAAATATTGCTTAGGGTGCATAACCGTATAACAACGAAATGGTTTGCTTTGACTTAGATGGTTGATATTCTTGAGGGTTATTGTAACAGGACTCAACCAGCTCAATAGAAGTTATCCCATCACATTCATGGCGAGTACCTCATGGTAGAAAAGTTCTGGGTGCCAGGAGGAGAGTTACTTACCAAGAGATACCCAACCTATGTTTTCTTTTGGCCATAGTGTTTAAGTGGTTAGTCCAGTTGTCCTTCAGGTCAATGGTAATCAACAAGATTTAGAAGTGAGTTCCTCAGCGATGGCCAGTTCTATTGAATGCTAAAGGTAGCTGTATAAACTCTATCACGTTGGGCGTTCTCCTGACACCTTTATGATGCAAATGCTATTTGCCATTTATCAGACAGATTTCTGTGTTTTCTGGGCCTTGCTGCATTTGGACTTGGACTGTTTTATTTGCTGAGGATTTACGGGTGGAATTGAACATGATGGAAATATCTTCATCTCTGACCCTTATGAGGGGAGGACGGTCATTTCTTATGCAGAATAAGATAGAACAGCCACAGTTATGTAATGCTGTTCGGGTGATTAACCTCCAGCAAACGCAACTATATTTCTTGGTTCAATTCATCAAGTTCTCAGAGCATTCTGCAGAATGTTATCACTGAATGTAATCACAGGCACGGTAGTGTTGCGTTTAGCGTAATGCTGTTATAGCGCCAGCGACCCGGGTTCAATTCCGGCCGCTGTCCATAAGGAGGTTGTGCGTTCTCCCATGTCTGCCTGTGTTTCCTCCGGGTGCTCCGGTTTCCTCCCACGTTCCAAAAATGCACGGGTTAGGAAGCTGTGGGCATGCTATGTTGGCGCCGGAAGCGTGGCGACTCTTGCGGGCTGCCCCCAGAACACTCTACGCAAAAGATGTATTTCACTGTGTGTCTCGATGTACATGTGACTAATGATGATCGATCTATCTATCTATCTATCTATCTATCTATCTATCTATCTATCTATCTATCTATCTATCTATCTATCTATCTATCTATCTATCTATCTATCTATCTATCTATCTATCTATCTATCTATCTATCTATCTATCTATCTATCTATCTATCTACTTTATTATCCGCATGGAATAACATAAGTTTGTATGCGTATTAAAAGCTGTTAATAAGATCTAAGCCGCATATCATTCTGCTGGTTTGGTTTTCACTTCAATTTAAAGCGATGGGTATAATCAGAACTTTGCATGATGATGGAAACTTGCAAAGTAAATAGAAGGAATGAGTTGGTCAGAGGACATAATGACAACAAGTCCATACGATCGACTGCCAAAATATGATAATCATGTTATGCCCATTTATAAAAGAATTTTACATTGGCTTGTAGATTACCAAGGTCATAGTAATTTCGTTGCTCGCCTCAGCGGTTAAATGTATCCAAGTACTCCATTATGTGTTGAATTATCTCAAATCGTTACCTCCTCTGTCGTTAATCGAATTACTTTCTTTAAAATTTCAGCCTCCATGGAATCACCGTCTCCGGTAAGGAAGCAGAATTGGAGCTAAATTACAATGGATAAGTGGATCATTGAATATGTTCGGTCGATTGAATTTGTTTGGTGTTGTAAGAAATCCGGAAACCATTTTAAAATTAATTACCAAATATTGCTTGGATATTACTAATTAGACGGCAGTCATGTTTATTTAAGCGTATTTTAAAATCTTATTTTAAATTATTTGTATGATTTTAATAATCAATTTTATGTTCAGTCATAGAAAGGAACTGATAGAGGTAGAACCCGAAGTAGATTTCATGAAGCAAATTAGCAATTATTATGAGACTGTCAAAAGGAAAATTCACCTCAGTTACCGATGTATTCCAGGGCTTTAAATCGGTAGTTACCTTGCAGTGATCGGTTTTCAGGTAACCATGTCCTTTGACATTTTGCCTTGACAGAGAATATTCAGGTGGAAGGATCTAGCCATTCTTTATATAGTTAACTTTGAGGGAAAGACATTTGTATTCACCCTGAGCATTACATTGCTATTGACGTTATTAATTAGATTCATGTCTTCCATTGCGATCTTATAGTGATATTATCCTGGCGTTAAAGACTATAATCAAACTGTGGTAGTGGACACGGCACAAGGCTATTAAAGAAAGTTCCGCCTACCTAAATTTTCACGTACTCTCTCGAGATCTAAAAGAAGGCACAGGAAAACTCTTCTTAATCTCAGAACAAATTTATATCTTAGGTTAATAAGAACAATGCCGCAGATAGTATTCCGTTCCAAATTAACGTTTTATTGATATCGACCCTGAAACATCACATTATTATCTCTGCTGAATGTAATGTGTTTTCTCTGTAAAACGCGGTCTTCAAGACGTATGAAGGAAATACATATGTTACTGTACAGTCAAAGAAAATATTCGTATGAGCAGAATATGTGTCAATGGTACCATCTAAATAATGGTCTGTTCTTACTCTCTCCTTGGGAGTGGCTTTAACCTGAAAATCTTAATTCCGGCCTCCCACTCGGTGGCTGGGTCATTTACTTTGGCAGGAGCACCGAGCACCTAACAACCCAATCTGATGTTGACCTAGCACTGAGAGTCTGCAGCTTCATCTATATTCCTATATAATATGGACATGTTATTTTATTTCTTGCTGGCGCATTCCTTTGAAGAATATTTTGCTACCGTTAATGTGAGAAATAATGAATTTCTGTTCAACTCGTTTTCTTACTTCGCAATCCAAGGGGCAGAAGTGGTACTCTAAACTAAGCACACCATAACCCCAATCACATTCCCGCCAAATTTCCACAGCACTGACGGAGAGCTTCCGCCTATTTGATTGTCCTTTCTTTTGAATAAATCTTATGAATAAGCATAACGAAGCTCATACCCAGAACCAGCCATCGTTTCACATTCAATTAACAAATTCCATTTTGTTCTTTACAATTGATCTGACCAACGGTAAGGAGTTTCGCGCTGTCATAATTATTATAATGTCATCAGCTGAATGGAGCAAGCCAGCATTTTAAAGCTTTGGTGCAAGTCCCCTTGGTACTAGTAAGCGATTACCTAGGGGTAGTTTAAGTCAGAAGTTGATGACTGAATCCATGCCTGTCATCTTAAACTGAAAGTGGTAATAGTCTGTAAACGGTTGTGCAATTTATTTGAGACATCAGAGGCAGACCACAAACGGAGTTTAGGCTCTAACATGAACGATTTCTTCATACTGGTGAAACAAATCATCTGCCTAGGATTGCAAGGATCAGTTTGGTTAGATTGCTAAACTGAAGTCAATACCTGCCGTTAGCAAGTTCAATATTTGGTGTGAAACTGGAAGGACATAGGTGCAGCATCATTGGAAATGACTGTGTGATTAAAAGTTGCAGGTCGTGAAAATATCCACCATTGCCGTAGTCTTTTCCCCTCCCTATTGATTTGCAGGCTTGTCTTTCATATTTGGATAGCTAATATTTGATAGATTTCGAAATGACGGCTGAGAACGCAAGTAAAGAAAGACAAATTCACCACTGCAGCCAATCAAACTCTCTTAGAGTCCAGTTTCAGAACTAGCAATTCCATCATGGAGGAACAATTAGATACAGAACCAGCAATTGATCAACAGTCACGTTAGAGAGAAAGGGAACATAGATTATGTTCTCCCCATTCATTCAAATATAAAGGATAGTTTTTATTTTAAATTACTTGAGTTAAACACATGAAAATGCATATACAAGTGTGTCAGTTCCCAAGAGCCTGAAATAAATATTCACTCTATGCTTGAACTCTTGTTATTCAGGCAACTTACTTTAAATTGAATCTATACTGTTGGAGCAAAATTATGAAGATGATACCTTTTACTTGAGCGACTTTGTTAACTAAAATAAACAAATACAATCAATTTAGTTGGACCCAACAATTTATTTTTCGTGATGCTCATTACTTATTTACACAGTAACACGATACAGAATACTCAATAACTGGTTAGAGCTTGTTCTGTTTAGGTGAGTCAATATTGTGTTCGGAAATCCCCTCAATGTTTAGTAGCTAAAAAATAACGTCGCAGGGGTGCGGGGTTGGTGGAGATTAAGCTGAGATAATTCCAACGTACTTTTCCCGATCGTATACTGACAAGTTTGATGATTCTGATAGAATTATACTTCGCAAAGACTACTCTCTGGGGATATATTTGTACATATTATACCGAATATTAAACGATATCTCTTCTGTCTTCTGTGATTGCATGGGGACAATAATACACCTTGTTTTCCTTTCCAGTGATGCAGTGTTCGAGAGACATGGACACTGTCGACTTTTGAACTCGGTTCGGAGAAAATACAAGGACAAAGTTATCCATGTGATTCAGAAAATATCGGCGTGTGTCAACCAAGGAAGACAGAGCTAGATTCGTTCACACTGTGCTGTGGGAAATTATACTTCAATGATTTGTAATCAGAACTTAGGTGGGGAAAACACCTAAGTTGTGAACAGCGTGTATTATCAACGTGTTAAATGCGACACGCATTATGGAATGGATAAGTGTGAATTTGTTTTGAGAGAACAGTTAAGTGGGAACAAATGCACTATTTCTTATTATTGGAACAGAGACAGTTAAATATAAGTTATTTATCAAACGATAAGAACAACACATTTAAGAATGGGTGTTCTGTTTGGTAACAGGGTTGTTTGCTACTTCAGTTTCATTAATGTAGTTTGAATAAGAACATCAAAGCAGAAATCCACACGTAACGAAAATAATCATGCATCTTCTGCTTAGCCCTGTGCATGCCATTCGATCGGACGATTGCATCTTTTTTGAAGTACCTTACCATGGAACGTCCAAGGAAATCACAGCAAAATGTCCGTGTTGGGAGAATGCGAATGAAACTTGATAGTGGTCATCTAAATTTGCATATATTTAGATATGTAACTTTGAATTCACTCTGATTAGCAATAAATTAAATCGAACCTTATCATTGACAATGGAAAAAGTAGAATAATTAATTGTCTACGGCAAAACCTAAGTGGCTTGTGCATTTCATCAAACGGTAAGCAATGATATAGCTCTGAAGATTTTACTGAGAACAGAATGAAAATCTGGAAATTTCGTCTCTATGTAATTGTGATTTTCCGATGAGCAGCAGCCGAAACACGTATTAATTTTGTTTAAATAGAAAAGACAACAGGAAAACGTGACGTGTTTGAGCAGACAATCTTTAACACAACATGGTAAGTTCAACGGTGTTTCAAGAAAAAAAGAATAAAGAAATGCAGGTTTTTTATATGATAAAGAAAACCATGCAAGTCCTTGAGTTAAAAAGCCAAACTTCTGGGAGCATTGTGTTGTTTTATTTGCATTCTTTGGTGAAAATATCCAGGATTATTGAAGGGGAGGGGTGTGTCGAAAGAGGTGTATTTTCCCTCTAATTATTTGAAAGCCTGCGCCAGTGTATGGAGGCCCGAAATCCCGGAGAGGTGCGTTTAAGGTGATGGTGAAAATGCTTGGGGTGGAAGAAGGCAAACGCCTTTTCTGTTGTAAAACACTGAAAAAAAATAGTCAGATAAACAAATTAAATCGTAATATGCTAAAAGGGCATTGATAATAGTTTACGATTTTTTTTTCATTAATCTAGCACAGAGTTGACAGAAATACGATAAACAGAAGGACCTCCATGGGTGTGCCTATTGTTAATTAACGCATTGAAAATCGCACTGGATGGTGACAAAAACAGGTAGCATCTTACCCAGCACACATTACGAGCTGATTCAAAAATAAACTGGTAGAGACTTGAATAAAGTGAATATTGGGTAATTTTTCTGATAGATTTATAAAAAAATATTTGTATGCTCTGCTCATCCCATATGGCCCAATTTAAAAGAAAAGAATTTCAGAATAACAATTGATACTTTACTGAATTGTATGCGGAGGACATCATTCCCTGTAATTAAACAAATGTAAACAGTCGTTATCTGGTATATTTAAATAAGGAACGTATAGATATACAGATATTGAATACCGCACATAAAAAATGGAGGACAAAGCATATTTTCTTTGCACTCGTTACAAAGAGCGTTCTGTCTTCACCGTCGCTGCATTTTCCATTGTAGGTGCAGTTGAACCGAAAGCAGCTAGCTCCCGGAGCCGCCATCCTCAGTGCTCCACTCCCTGCCAACAATCTGCTTTGACCGGTGAGATTCGCTGAGCCTGCATTGCCAGCACCTGAACTTCACGCTATCTTTTCCATTCCCAAGTAGACTTCACGAAATGCAGTGGACCACGAGTGCCGATTGGCCACTCCCATGTGCAAAGGCCCGAATAATTCTGCCAACGTCCGAATACCTCATTTGAACTGCCTGTGGCGACCAGCTTCATTTGAGAAGCAGCTCAAAAGGGCCTCAATAATTAAGATATATATATATATATATATATATATACACTGTTTATTATATTACCCGGTGTCAGCAATTGATTAAAAATATACAGAACGAAAATTATGAAGAAAAATCACATCACTTGCCTCCAAATATGTATCCACTCATGGACTTCAGTTCCAATTAAATTAAAGGGGATTGCATTCAGTTACGCCAGTCACAGCAGTTGCACTGTAGCTGGCGGAAAACTGGCACATTCAAAGTAAATCTGTCCACTTTGCTCTGTATATCGGTGAGACTTACACAGTTTAATTGCGTCGACCTTTTATCTTCAGTATGATGCTAACTCTTCGTGTTTCAATGTGGAATCTTGGAATTCTAAGTTAACCTGATCAGCGAGGTTGCGACAACCACCCATCTCCATCGAGCTGCTGGCCAGAGAAGAACACTACTTAACCCAATGTATCTGAATGCCAAATTTGGACAAGGATCAGAATATAGTCTGGAGTCATCGCAAATCCAGCTCTTTCACTAGTAACTCCGAGTTCTGCTCTGCTTCTGCTCATTTGTTGCGGAAGCCGTGATTGTTGCTTTTGATGCTTGTGGCTCTGCAACAGCAGTCCATCCATTTTCGGCATCTGTAAATCTTCCGCTATGCATGTATATCCATTTAGGCAGTTTGCCAAGCTCATGTACCAAATAGTTCAGATTGGCCCATGCTATTCTGTATGATCTGGAACATTGCAAACATATCAGCAAATCATTTCATTTAATTATATCAGAATGAACTAGTTTCGATAAACGGAATCGTATGCATAATTAGGCAATGCAAATCCACTTGTTAACTAGAGATATCAAAGGTATTCGTGAAAATAGAAGACAGATATAGGACTTAATAAATACCTGGTGATTTTTTTCTGCCGCCACCATATTACAGTCACTGTGCTTGTAAATTACTGCTTCTGCATCTTAGTTTCAGCACGTTTTCATTTGTGAAAATCTAATTTGGACGGAGTTTTATAGAGCAAAATTCCATCGATATACACGATTAAGCAAAACCTACAACATGTACAACATATGTTGGGCCGTATCAGGAGTACAAAGGGGATAATAAGACTTCCACAGGAATTTTAACGTCTTTAACCAAGAACAATTTAGACAGCGTGCCTCGTACTGCGCTCTAGCAGTTACAATCCAATGGCATGAGCACTGAATTTTCTAGTTTCAGGTAAACCGCAGCCGGGGTTCTCCTTCCACATACGCTCACCTGTCCACACACATTTCTTCCCTTTACCTCTTTTTCCTTCCCACACCTGGTTCCCTCTGACCATCATCCCTTCCCCATTGGTCTCGACCTATCAACCACTGGTCTCTCTTCAACACCTCTCCACCTGGTTCTATCTGCCCATCGATTCCGCCTCATTTGGTTCCAACTACCAGCTTCGGTCCCGTCCCATTCGTATTGCTATATACTATCTACCGTTTCTGTTCCCTCTCTGTTCTGATGTGTGGTCTCGATCCGAAACGACCACTTACACCTTTTCCCAGATTCCAGCAACTGCAGTCTATTTTATCTGCAGTTTATTTTTTTAATGTAATTCCTGCAACCTTCTCATAATTAGCGTTATTTGAAAAGTTAATTCACATAACACAAACGTGTTTTAATCGATATATTTTAGAAATATTTAATGAATACTGATGACGTTATTGTAGATTTAAATATACTCCATTTCTTACGAACGTTATTTCATGGAGGCACTTCCAAGGCATTGAAGGGCGGGAGCCCGTAAAGGAATATAACCGTCATTCGAGGCAAACGCGTGTTCCAGCTGGTCAAGCAGAATCAAATGCAATACATTTCTATGAAATTTGGCACAACTGGGTGATAACTCCAACCAGTGTTTCTGTATTTTATTATTGCTGAGCGTATACTCTTACCGGGTGTGGAAAGATTTCTTCGAGTCCTTAAAACATCTGTTAATAATGTATTAAAGTACAAAGTTAATATTACCCATTCTCCTCAACAGTCAAGCACATTTTGTACTTTTCCCCATTCGAATGAGCAGCTGATAGTATTATTATCATTTGATTCCAAGACGAAGAGTCTCAATTTAGTTAATAGGAAATACAACATAATCAATTAGTTTCCTCGAAAGTGTGGATCTTCACTTTTGAACAATGTTCAGAGACTTACCCCTCAAAGATCAAACCCTATATCCATCCTTTGCCGTTTATTGGAATTGTGTTATAAATAATAGACTAAAGTTGTCAGAAAAATTGTAGGTAAGTGTAAAGCCCTTTGTGGGCTGCAAATTCAGAAAGAAGATATTTCTTCTTGCTTTAGATTTGTCTTCCTTTTCAAAGCAGCATATTCATAAATATTTAATGTGATATTGATGAACTTTTATTGAATGAAATGAATTATTTTAGAGAGCCTAACTTTATTTTGGAGGAAATAAAAGGTGGTCAAGTTTCCAAACTGTATTTTGCAACGACAGGCGGGTATAAGGCCATGTTGTAGACGACCACTGGGAAGATTAAAATTGATTTAGTACATCAAGTATGATAAACTGATCTAAAATGCTCTCCAGAATATTGTTCAAGACAATACATATGTTTTTTTCATCATACATATTTTTCATGATAATAATTATCTCAAATACGATATTAAGTAAAGGAACTCGCGGAATATGAAGCTAATGGTTTGCTTTGGGTCAGTCATCCCTTAACCTGCATTTGGAAGTTCCTTTCAATGCAATGGATTCTTTACTAGCAGTTGTTGTTTGTTGTCCATGGGAACCTAAATAACACATGGAGTCATGGTAATGGGGAACGTACCAACTCAGATCAGTGGGATAATACAATGAACTACATCGGTGAAGAGACGTATTCTCAAATAAGGCGAATGACGTTGACGATGGACAATATCCACACAAGAGAATCATAAGGGAAAGCAGAGGTATGACTATGATGACAATTTAACACATCAGCTTCATGAACATAATTTAAGTTATATATTTTGAAACTGTATAAATTGAGGAATATTTTGTTTTTTTTGTTTGCTTTTACCTTTATCTCTTTGCTTTAGGCTTTCCTCTATTGTGCAATAAGGCAAATTAAATGAACTGTCTAAAATTCACCAGTTATTGTGAACAAACGCATATATACATATGGGTTGGAGTATTTGAATAAAACCCCCTTTAAGAGATCTGTATCGTTGATTAATTGATAAGTGCATATCTTTCTGGCTTCTCAAAATTTGTACAAATATGTCCTTTGAGCGCTGTATTTGAATGCTGTTTAAGAATATTCAAGCAAAAAAAGAAAAGATAGTCAGGTTTGCTATTTGCTCCAACTTTACAAAACGACACTGCAGGGAACCAGGGAACATTTGGTTGTAAAAACAGATGTATGGCACATTTTACTTCATTTGTTTTAGTTTCTGCAAAATTGTTACTCACGAGTCATTTGCAAAGTTTGCCTCAAAGACGTCAATTCTGATAAATAAAATTCAAACATTCTTAACTTAATTTTCTGTCCAGGCTTTATTATTCTGATTCAACTAACCTATAATACTGAATCTTGAAGAACATTTACGTTGGCATCATTGGAAAATGCTTTCCAAAATTCTCTTGGACCATGAAATATCTTCAAATAAAAGTAAAATTATCTTGCAGCGCGAAATCTGCTCTCGTCTAATTTTTTTTAGCTTAATAGCTATTGTTTACTTGAACGTACCATTGTGTAGATTCCCGAGTAGTCTCAGCCGTTACCCCGTTCAATAACACGGATAAATCTAGCCAAATATTTCATCCTGATCATTTTCAGTTGACAACAAGAGCACCTCAATATTAGGTGTAGTTTTCAAAACACAATTGTCACGTCAGCATTGGTACGAATATTTGTGGGACAGGGAATTTTAACTGACAACACGAAGGTTGGTTTTCTAGCATGAACCATGAGAGATCAGCCAAACGCTGAAAAGAAAAACAATCAGATTTTGAATCATATCACCATAGATTGTAAATTGTGGCTAAAACCCAAAGAATAAAACACAATAAACGTATTTAAAACAGCATAACCAAAAATAATATAGCTAAAACGTACATATGAAGTATGATGACAAAGAAAGAAACACGCAGCTTGGATTTCTCGATTTTTAATAACGGGCGGCGACCCCATTTAAAGGAATGGTTCTCCTGTAGTTTAAAACTGGGGCCCCATCAGAATTACCTTGTCACCTAAGTTCAGGAGTTTGCTTTCGCTGCTGCATTCAAATTCCGAGAATGAGTCAAGATGTGATGCATTTGACCCCAGGCTCGATCATGTCTTGAATGCACAGCCACGGAAATTGTAGGCGAGTTTAACCCAGCATAATTTTCTGAGATACTCGTGGATATGTGGTGCATTAAACTAACAAAGATCATTATGAAACTATTTTAGATATAGATAACGACAGATTATTTATTTATTTATTTATTTCAGTACGCACACACAAACAGGTTCCACCCCGTCGAGCACGCTCGGTGTAACACAATATATGCAGTTGATAGCATTTTAAAATTCTTAAGTAGTACACAAGTCTCACATACGTCTACCAGGAAACCTATCGCATTACATTATGATCTGCAGGTGTGCGATGCTTTCGTGAAACAGTGTGACTTTCCACGAAGAATTAGTCTTAACCTGTCTGAGGCTCATACTGCTATAAATTACTGTTAGTTACATCCAACAATAATGTCATATAAAAGATAAGAAACACTATGATGCTGAAGGACTTCAGCAGGCCAGGCAGCATCCATGGAGAAAAGCAGGCGGTCAACGTTTCGGGTCAGGACCCTTCTTCAGGACTGAAGATAGGAAAAGGGGAAGGCCAATGTATAGGAGGGAAAAGCAGAGCAGTGATAGGTGGACAAAAGAGGGGAGGCGGGGTGGGCACAAGTTGGTGATAGGTAGATGCAGGTAACAGATATTTATATGCAGGTGCGGGGGAGGGGCAGACAGCAGATCTACCGGGAGATGGGTCAAAGGTAAGGAGAGAAAGGAATAAAAAAAGGGAGAAAAAAGAGAGATAGGCTAGGAAAAGGAAGAAAAGAAGAAGCATGGTGAGGTGGGGATTACTTAAAGTGGGAGAATTCAATGTACGTGCAAGATCTCCGGTATGTTCACTCTATCCATCCGATCTCCAGTATGTTCACTGCATCCATCAGATCTCCGATATCAGATAAAAGATTCAGTTGAATGTATGGATACATTAGCAATTATTTGGAAAGGTCCAATATTAGCTGTCTGAAGATAATTCATCAGAATAGAATGTTGCTCTAATTATTTTTTTAAAAAGTGAGATTTTATTTTCTCGATGCACATACCCCTTTCTTTCTCATTGCAGGTGTCTTCTAAAGAGGGAAATAGCATTCATATTAATAGTTATTTGCCATCACCATCGAACTGAGCAATACAATTATAAGTAACTGATGGTATTCCATTCAAAGGTAAATGAGAAGTGATTGCTCCAGAAAGCAGCACATTTTGTGGAATGAAGGATTTGCTTACCTGTCTTGCATTATCAGAAATAATCAGAGAAATCATTCTCACAATTTATATCAGTTGTATGTATCAGTATATCCTTTTTATAACTTCCTCGCTATTTGACGCTTTACTTAACTATATATTCCAAAATCCTAAGTGAGCATTTTTCCTAGTTTGCTGAAGAGCTATTGAATGTTGTAGCTGTTGTCCTCCAAAATTCTGTAGATTCTTGAGCGGTTGCCAGAGACGGGAAGGAAACAAATATAATGATAAGAGCGGCGACAAATTAATTAGCAAAATACAGACGACTTAGCCTCAGATCATTCCTCCTGAAAATTTTTCATCGGTAAGGAATTGGTAACTGAGCACATAGTAAATAACAACGGATTGGTCAAATCAACATAGGAAGGTAAAATGGGAATCAACCCTGAAAAATCCATTAGAACTGACGAAGCTTAACTGGAGAATTTGTTGTGCTTTGACTTTCAGTGTGTCTCGATTGAATGTGAAATCATGTAAAGTTATTCAACGGTTGGAAACCTGAAAGTAGGCATTTTTAAACGATAGTTATCCAACGATTGGAAACCTGAAAGTAGGCATTTTTAAACGATAGATTGAAAAGTTTTGGTTTTCAGTAGGACCTGGGTGTCTTCACACACAAGTCACTGACAGTTAATATGCAGCCACGCAAATGAGTGGGAATAAAACGATTTCATGCGCTTATTGCAGGAGATTTAAAACAATACTTGTTGTTTGGTTACCAAGCGACATATGTTAACTTAAATATCCGTAACATAAAAGGTGAGAATCCGAAAATGCACTTTGAAAATTATCATAAAACATAGTACTGAAATTAAAACAAAAATTCTTTCTTACCTGAATGCTTCAGCCTTTTCTTCAGTTGTTCTATTTCTGGTAAGGTAATGTCAAAATTTTGTGGTAATTATGCTTTAATGTAGTACTTGAAAAACTTCACTTTCAATGCATTCTTAGTGGATCGAAGCTCCTTGGTGGTTTTGAAGAGGACAGTTGTATTCGCTATATGGCCCTTCAGATTTGTGCATGGCGTGACTCCAATATTTGAAAGTTTTTAAAGTAGATTTTGTTTTCAATTTTCTTCATTTATATTACAGATATTTTAATTGGTTTCATTGAATAAAATATGTTTATACTGTATTATCCTTGTACTTATGTACATGCTTAATCACTTTGATTCTTTACCTTTATTTCAACTTCTCTTTTTCACATTCCTCTGATTATCAGAAAGGCGTTTGGCAGCATGAGCTCTCAAAATGTGAACAGAGCTCGTTGAGAATGCGGCCTTGGGGTCCACTGCCTGCGAAACGATCGCAACTCGTGGAGCTCTTTAATTTGGTGGCTGGCAGAGGATCTAAGCCCGGAAACCAATGTCACGCGGCTACGGGGATTCTATGTAGATTGAACTCAGTTGACGTGGACGATTCGACTCATTGGTTTTGCCTTCTATTGCTCCTAAATCCTAATGACGAGTTAAGGACTAAGTATTTGTAGTGGGAATTTGATGGTTACAGAAGCATTCATAATTTGGATGTTTATCTTCAACAAGTCACAGCTAGACCGTGGTATAGGTCAATTGCTCAGAGATGTTCACTGTGTTTCAAAAATCAATGGCCAAATAATGAAATGTTTCGAAGTACGTTCTTGTTCAGACGATAAATAATGCTCCTATTGATGATAGATCCATTGCACCGCCACGTTTGCTTCCCTACCAGCTCTGTGGGAACACATGATTCTGCCCTGGCTCAACTGCTGTCGCTATTTCTCTGAGTCGGCGGAGTGTGTGTAATGGATAAGACTGCAGTGATTTCTTTGCTGGGAGCCGGTATTGGCCAGACTGTCCGAATGTTTTCGGACTGTGTTGTAATTACAAATAAACACTGGCATCCACCGATGTACATGCGAGTTATTTTAAGCACTATTTTTTGGTCTTACTGTTATTTATTTGCAAAACAATAGCTATAATTATAGAATGAACGTGGTAAACTGAGGAATGTGAAGAATTTCTCCGAAGAGGGCACATGAACAAATAAACAAGGCCAAACGGAAAAAGTGCTGTAACTCAGTGTACAATGCTCAGTTTTACAGCTCATGGGTAGTGCGAACATTTATTTCGATAACCAATAACAAGTAATCTCCTGGTGTATTTTATTTGCTGTTATAATCGACGTGCATGATTTTTGCATTTTCCCACTGCAATGCGGGTATCAGAAATAGGTGTAAGAATGAACAGTGTATCTGATCTACAACGACAGCATTGGACTTTAGCAATGATATTCGTGCCAAAATGCATATACGTTGCCATTCGAGTTTACAATATTCATGAATGCGTTAGTAACTGCTGCGCCATATAGTTGATTGATCACCGAACTCGATTTTGAATATTACTGAAGGTGAGAGGTTTTATTTTGATATACAGAACGATTAGAATGTGCTTTAAATATGTTTCATGTATATTTTAAATACATTAAATTATTTGACCACATTTTAAAAGTTTTAAAATATTTTTGCATATCAGAAATATACTTCCAGCAAATGTTCGAGTCTTATAGCAACAGGGAACTCCTAAAAATTCAACAGGGCAGTCGAGGGACAAGTGCTCAGCACCTGTTGTCTAAGGCTAAATCCCCCTGAAGCTAGATCACAAAAACCATTGTACCCAGGGCGGCAGGGAAAGCGAAAGGTGAATTTGGATCCGGTGCACTGAATTATTTTACAAAATTCATGGTTAACAGCACTGTTTTACACTAAACACAAATACTTATAAAACAGTATGATATTCTTGAATGGTATCACAGTCCAGCTCCGACAAGCGCCAATGCATAATAACTACAGACTCTTCAGCAGCAAATTAATATTAGGTTGGATTTATCAGTAGTTTTAAAATACGGATTTGCTCACCCTTTTTCACATTAACTGATTCTTCCCGTGAAAGAAATTAAATAAAATAACAAATTACACGGCATTTTCGATTTAATGACTATTTACTTTGTATCGTAACCCAGAATTACAACATTCCTAAACACATTTAAATTCTTCACGCATTCCACATTTTATACAGACAACTGTCTGCACACTATGAGAACTGATATTAATGTTCTTTTTGTTTTATGTGCATTATGTTTCGCCTTTCCATCATTAGAAAACTAAATATTGCCCGGTGAAATGATCGAGGATATTTCGAAAATCTTTTTTATATTCTCCAGCATTGGCTCACAATACATTATATTAGATCACAGTTGTCTGACCAACTTGTAGACTTTGAAATTAAGGGAACGATAAGCACCGTCAAATTTGATTAAAATACTTGCATGATTACCGGTGCATATCAGTGCTGCCTTCCTGCTTTAATGGGTATCATCTCAATGATTCCGAATTGTGCTTCAAGGTCACCCTCGCTAAAACTCCACAGCTGTAAAAAATATCGCAAATCTGTGACATTTAACACCATGCCGATGACGTTGTCATGGCTATTCAAGAAGACGGAGCCTGATGCGATAGGAAACTGGATGGGTCTAAGTCTACGCCCATCGACGGCCCTGAAAGCCTTCGGGTCAAAAGTCCTCCATTCTCTCGAAGTATCTGTCATCAATTGAAATATATGGAAATATAAAAAAATTGTGTAGATGTAAGATTAGTACATTTCACCACATGGAGCATATTAATTAAAATAATTTAATCGGAGTGTGATGCAATTAGTGCATTTTTCTCACAGATTGAGACACCAGGATTGGATATGATTTCAGGTTGTGTCAGTGTGGAATTTGCGCTCTCCTAGTGTGAACATTTGATTTTTGCCGGATGCTCCGGTTTTCTGTTGCAGGACTACATGGAAGTGAAGAGACCGGGGGTGAGTGTTAGGGACCGGTCTGGAGCTATTCGGATGAAATGTCTCTTTTTCTGTTGTGGAAAAAAATAAAAATAGGGAAAAAAGGACACCGAAAAAACAAAAAAAAAACCTTGTATACACTCCTCTTTTAAATGAAGGTCATCAACCTGACAGAAATGATTGCAAACCGGTGAAAAAGGTTAGATGTATCCAGCATAAAGCCGGTGGGCAAAATATGAGGTAGAACCCCGAGGCGTGGTTGAAGCCGATGGATCAAATTATAAGAATAACTCTCGTATCCTCTTCACGAATTACTTTCTGACCTCTTTATCTAAGAACAGTTTGAAAAATTATACAAAATAAACTTCCTGAAACCCTTTCATATAGTATCATATGCACGTTAGGTGAGATGAATATAAGATTGGGAATTATGCGAAATGAAATAATTCATCGGCTGTTTGATCATCAGAGTGTTTCAAATTTAAAATAAAGAAAATATTTATCCCTTGCTATTTACCGTTCTCTTGATCTCTGCGTGTTTTCTCTAAAGCAGAAACAGAAATTTTAATAGTTGAATGGCAAACTGTACTTGACTGACACCATGCACATGATTACCCTCAGGAATCATTTTATAGGCAAAAGCGTTGTATGCATGACGCCCATCAAATGTAGACAACTCACAACTTTCTTCCAAGCACATTCTAGTTTGCAATGCACTAAGAATATTTGCAGAATGATGGTGTTTTGCCTTTGTTTGAATCTCACAAGGCAATAGTTGGAATGAGGCTTAGCCCATGCAACTTAGTCGATTGTACTCAATGAAATTTGATGATGTGATATTAACTAAGGTCCCACATTGACTGAAAATGTGTGCAGTTCTCATGCAATATCTGAGAACTGTCAACAATATTCAGTTTTGGAATGGGAGACCAAAGGGTCTCACTCTCCGATGTGATGCATTCTTGTTTGTTTCCATTTGACCTGTTCTGTACTTGTCACAAAAAATAAACTTGGTCGCACATTTGCAATGGACAACTCGCAATTATACGACGTTCCAACAATTATTTTACATTGTGTGATTTCACTAACCTCCATTACTTTTTGAAGTATTGCTTCCCCGCATTGGGTGTTCGCAATGTTACTTTCGAGCAGGAAGGTCACGTTAAGAAATCCTATTATGTTGTCGATGATGTTTTAATTTGTAATATCTATTCTATGTAATTCGACAATAGTATTCCAGTTTCTTTTATTGCGACTGTGATTGGTAGCACGTACCGACAGGAATAAATGATGATTTTATTGAACCAACTCTTAACAAAGAACAATATAATGAGATGGGTGGACGGGGAGTTGTGGATATCATTGAGGGCAGAGGATGCAGGTTCAAGCGCAGTTCTGCAATACATGCTAAAATATAAGAGAAGACTTCATATTTCACCTGCTTGTTCTAAACACTCATTCAGCTTCTTTATCTCTAATAAATCCAAATAAAATGAAATTAGTAAGAATGTGTGCTCAAATTTACAAATTATACTATTATATACAACGAAAATAATTTTGTGCAGTTCTACCTATGATATTATTTACTGTTCGTACGAGAACCTGGTTTTTTAATCAATCCAAAATTATTTCCAAATATATTCTATTCGTATGCGCAGAATTATATCCTTACTTCCAGTCTAAGTGGAAGGCAAGCAGCTGTTGCTTATCTTATTTGAATGTATCAACGTCGAACATGAGAACATGAGGCATAAATAAACATTTAATACCTTAACCCAGGAATTATTCAGCACTATATTTCTGCTGTTATGCAAATAATTACAGATGATGCACTTAGACAACAACTAAATATGTTGTGGATAAAACACAGAATTCCGAATAAACGAGAAAGGTGTCTTTTTATCGGGTGTAACATAATTTAAATATTTAAGAGTGTAAACGTCGAAAATGAAGTGCATGGATGATATTTCTGGATGAGTTTCAAAACAAGGGGACAAAAGACCGATGTGATACATAATGGATTTGGTTTTATTGTAGCTTAGAGTCACCGTGAGACGTCTGAAAATGGATTCAAATCTCATAGATGCTGTCATTTCAGAATGCGTGGGTGGAATTCAGACTCTGTTTTTCGTAATTGCAGATATTTTCCCGCAAATATTGTGCATGTCTCTGACATGTACCTGTATGTCTTGTTCGATGCCTGGAATGTTGCGGTCAAATCTAAGTGCTTTAAAAGGCAAATGCCCAACAACTTGGCTGGGGACTTTGCGAGGATAAAGCCAAGGAATGTCAGCGTTAGTAGTTTAGACTCTCAGTTTTCGGAGTTTGTTGTTGTCTTGCACTTTGTGGTGCATGTGCCACTTACCACTTATCAACACATGTCTAAATACTATTTAGATTGGATGCAATCTTTTTAACGTTGCTGACAATCAATGTGGTTGCACTTTAATTTTCATAGAAGTTCGTACAGTATCAGTGCCGAAAATAAAAGTTACTACATGAAAATGCCAAACCACGAACGTTGGAAGCAAATTTAAAATGATGGTAAAAATGAATGGAAAAATTGCTTGAGATTTGACTACCAGAACTCTTTGGCTTCCAGGTTATTGAAGTAGAGGCGCTCAATTATTATAGAAGCAAATTGGATAGCAACGTGAGGGAAATACACGTTCAGGAACACGACGTCCTGTATTGCTGCTCGGACATCAAAATGGAATAAGTAATCGAGAGTGTTATTGACTCTATGACCCAGCGGCTCTATAATTGCTGATCTTGCAAATCAAACTAGCAGAAAGGTTTCAAGAGCAGAATGTACAGACCCCAAAGCAGCATAATATGTCCTGTGAGTTGATTTGATTTTTTAAATGTTTCGTCTCATTAGAACTATGTGAAGTCGGAGAAGATGACGTTTTACCTGTGTCCTTCTCAATGAGCTCACTTTCTGCTAAACAATTAAAGAATATTTTATAAGTTGGCTCAAATACATTTCCTTTGATTTGTGTTTGTTATTGTTACACCGATGCAGACAAAAGGGCAAATAATTACGCCAATATAACAAACTTAAAACAATACTCTAATGTTTGAGAAAGTAAAAGCATTGATTTGGCAGGGTTTAATATTGAATTGTCATTTCGAAAAAAATCCTACTTCTTTTTACCTTTGTCATAAAATTGTACTTCAGTGGTCCCTATTGCTAGGATGGATTTCTGTCTCATTAGTGTTTAATTTTTGTTTACCAAATGGCTTTATGTTTCAAATGTAGTCCTTTTAAATGTCGTTTAGCAAAATTATCAATTGGATAGTTTTGCAAAACACAATGTTATATTCCATTAAATCTAACTACTGTGAATTTCCCTTCAATTTGAGACAAAGTCTGCTGAAATATGAAAATTAGACTCTTATTGGCATCAATGGATTCCGCTAATTAACATTCACGAAGCAAATAGGGAAGATCCAATATCAGTCTCGGCTCGTCGTGCAACGCTGTGAATGTTTTATCGAAAACAACATGACTGATAATGGATTTTTAGATTGCAGAAAAGCGTCACTTTTTCAACAGATAGGTGTAAATGTATGCCACCTCGGTAAGATTATAACAAACTTCATCTGGCAGTTATTTATCTTATTAATCCAGGGATATAATGTTGGGGTGGTACTGTAGACGTTGATTCGCAATGGTTTGTAGTTTAATTGATGTCAGAAAATATATAAAATATTTTAAGGTTCGACACAAGAAGCAGGCATGAATAATGCGCACCAGTTTGTAACAATATTCATGATTAATGTGATCTTGGCCTAGTTGCACTTTCTTACTCATCCCAGGTAATTCATGATTTGCTGCAGTTAAACTCTATAATTTTATTTTATTTTATTGCGGTACCTTTTTCTCTCTCCTGCAGCATGCTTTCTGGTATGGAGAACAATATGTATTGGAAAGTAATCAAACAAAACTGAGGTAATTTAATCATTGAAGAACTCGTGACAGACTGGCCCAGGTTATACCGAATGTTTGATGCCACCCGAATTCGGCTTTTGTTACACTCTTTGTCATGAGTTACGTTTTTGGGATGCAGACAGGTCTCCAGATTGACCCTCCGTTCTCAAACATGACTGTGCAACTGTAGCAGGACAGGAGTGTGTAATGGGCCCCAGGAGCTGTTGGGCTGAGCCCACATCTCCAAAACCCACTGACAATCTTGCGTTGGTTCTTGATGCCAAACGCTTCTGAACAATTTGGAGAAATTTGACTTACTCTTTCATTAATGATATCTTAAAAATATATATATTCTAACAGTTTGAAAAATAAAACTCTAATTTAAATTAAATAAATGAATACCGTCAACTCTCAAAGAAGTAATTAAGAAATAGAATGGAATAAATCAAATGCAAACCTGGAGTTAGCATTTTACAATATAATTTTATCAAAATTAAAGGGGCCTCCATTTTTCGCCAGCTCTCCGTGTTGAGAAGTTAAGGGACTTGATATGACGTTAATTCTCCCTCCCTTTTCACAATGTTAATAGACCTGTTTTCGAATAATTAATCAGCTCAGAGGTAGAGGCATAGGCTAGACGCTCCAATCTCTGGCCTCACCGACTTCCTGGACTACGGTGTTACAACATACATGTGCGGAAGTTCGAAATGTACTGCTTTGACGAGCTAGACGCAATTGTCATCAGTTAAAATGCCTCAAGGATTACATGCAAAAATATTTCACGGCACAAATATTGTTTTCAGTCGTTAAAATCTACGAAAGTTTAAGGAGGCAACGTGGATTTGTTGTTGTCGTTGAGAAAGCACGATTGTGGCAAATGATGAGTTTTCACGAGCTAAGGTTTGACAAATCATACCTGCTTTTCTTAAACTTTCCTCCAGTTTGGCGATTTCTGAAATACATAAACAAAACTTCGATATGACAGCAAACATTTTCAATTAATAATATGGCTGTATTTGTTTAGATTGTCCTCGGAGCAGGAGAATTGATCTTGGATGTTTATTGCTCGAGATTAAGAAAGCGGTGAGCGTTTTGGTTTTGTTTCCTGAAATGAAAACCGATATTAGGTACTCTATAATGGGCCACAACCTGCACCACGTGTCGATGCAATAATGAAACGACACATAACTTAAATTAATATGTCTTTGTGCAGATTTAAAGAACTAAGGCTGAATGAAAAATATTCAACGCACTGGATTACAAATGTTGAACGATGCAGATATTTAAATGGAGGCCTTAGTTTGTATTGGATATTGTATCTTGGGACTAAGGTATTTGTCATGCTCCAGTTATCTTAGACATATTTTCCCAATGTGTTAGAATTAAAATGTAAATGCATTTGTTAAATTAGTTCGTTGGTCTTCTGTTATAATTGAGTTAAAATCGGAAGAAATAAAGCCTGTCCATTCAACGGAAGAAGCACATTTTATTACTTTTATGATTTTATGTCATCTAGGTTGTGTTAATTGAATTGCATTCAGAAATATTCTCCATTTCAACTCATTTATTTTTCTACCTCATTAATTATGTTGAGAAAGATTAATCATGATCCATTTCAATGGAATTGAAACACAAAATTTCAGCTGTAGGAAGTAAATAAATGCTTGGAGGAAACATTTAAAATGGTAGATTAAAACCTCCGAGGAAAGAGTATGATAAATGGAGAACTTCCCAGCTAGAATCGAAATCTGAAAGATTAAAGAATATTCGGAGTGTAGTAAAAGGCGGAGGCTTCTCCACTCCATGGTTAGCTGCATCGAGCTTTGACGAATTTCCACGGTTGCCCTTCTGCATAACAATTTTCAGATGTGTTGAACTCAATTGGACCGTGCTTTTATGAATATGAAATATTTCCGCTAGGGCGATTACGTGAGTCCAAATCGTGAATACGGAGTGTTTTTGTTGAAATATGTTTTCCCCCATGCACTTCAATAAAATAATGAATTGAGAGTGAGAATAATAGAAGTGTTCGGCAATCACCCAACGTGAAAGAAAATGCACACAATAGGTAATTTCTTTAAATATATATATATTTTTCCTGAAAAGAAGTCTCATTCGCATTGTGCTGTCGTAATCAGCATAGTTAAGGTACTGTGTGGAAAACTTATTTTTCTTCCTACCTTTTTCAGAAAGCCCAGATTCAGTGCTGCCTCGCCCTCAAAAGAAAGATGGATATTTATAGGTTAGAATGAGAGTTAACTTGAATCTCTATTCTATAGCAAGCTCTATTCCTCGAGATTTGAAGGATAATTACTGTATATATTCTTCCTTTAAAAAAAGAACAAATAGGTAATAATTTCAAAGCAAACATTTATTTCCAGATTTCGAATTTTTAGTGCCGCCTTTGTTTGATCTGCAATGGACAATATTTTACCACTCAGAATAATTAATCGCTGATGGATATTTGTACACGAATCCAATTTTGCCAGCTTCTAGAACCTATGGGGTTATTTCTGCGGCAGGCCAATGAGTTTCTACACGACTTGGCTAGACAAGCTGACACAGCTTTTATGCTCATGGAAAAAAATAGCAAAAAGAAGACATAACCTGGCCAATCAGATGTTTCATATGTATTCGCTCTATGGAGCAGATACAACGGAGCTTGTAAGGGTCCATTGTTTATTCTCTCATAACTGCCTTTCAGCATTATTCTGTCTTCAAACCGGTAATAAGATTTCGTAAAACGAGAAGTGTGAATCAAAATAATCATTGTTGACGAGGAATGAACCAGCAGAATCAATCCGTTGGTTTCTCGGATAATATTTTTGCGATATCTTTACCATCATTTGGGGTCTTATCGCGGTTTTCCATTAAAAAGACTGGTAGTAGCCGTAAAAACGACTTAATTTTGACTTTTTAATTCATGTGCAGAGCTATTTATCAATAAAAGTATTAAAGCTCACGAAATCTCTTCTGCCAATAAATTTGTTAGAGATTTATAGGGATACACAGCTGTATAAAGGGAAACTTGCAGAGGGAGAGTATTTTCATGTCCAGCAGACAAAGAACAAAAATCAGTGTGCCATGGAAATCAGTATTGATATCACAATTATTTGCTTTGTACATTGCCGAAGTGACTGAATGCTCTGCACCAAAATTTGTTGGTGAAACACAAGTTGTGGAAGTCCAGCTGTGAGAACCGTGAAAAAGGATTCCGAATGGATACAAGAGTGGGGAAATATTGACAGCTAGAGTATAACGTGTGCAAGTGTGAGGCCATCCACTTTGGAAGCAAGAATGGAGGAACAGAGTATTGTATGAATTGCGAGGACTGTAAAACTGCGGTTGTTGGACTTAGGTACACTTAGCAGAAAAAAATAATTAGAATTGGAAATGGAAGGTTGGCCTTTTTGGCTGTCGTCTTATGATTCTGTGATGGGGCGAATTATCGGTCAGGACTGAAACGTTTGGTTAAACCCGTTAAGTTACTTCGACATTGGTGACGAAAATCACCTAATGGTCAGCATTGTTTTTCTGCTTTGCTCGTCTGGAAGAATGTTTGCCCTCTGCATTGTTCAGCTCGTTTATTCCTGCCACCTTCTATGCGGCAATGCCAAAATCATACCGGCTGAGCTTCCAGGCCATTAAGCACAGAAGGCCCGTTCCTGTGGGCGTGGGGGTGGGTGCTCAGATGCCAACGTCCAGTGGAGAATCACAGAACTACAGCTAAGGAGCCAGACGCACCCTCTCACAATAATTAAATAAGATGCAAATAATAATTGATTAAAAAGTGAGCGTATTTTCTGTGACTTAATAATACACGTAAATAGAAGGGGAAAACTTACTCGATTGTCCCATGACGTTAATTAAAATGTCGGAACGGGCAAAGACAATGTTTATTGTTCTTGGTTTTATTTTATGTCTACTTTGTTAATTCTTTTCTGGTTGTTTAAGTTAGTTTTTTTCCAGTGAACATAAGACTTTATTGGAATACTTTTCGATTGTTCTGCCCACTTGAAATGTACTTTTAATGTCTTTGATTATTAGAGATTAAAGTAACTAACTGACAATAGTACTGTGAGTGGGGGTGTTTCCTTGTGCGTGTATGTGTGTGTGTGTGTGTGTGTGTGTGTGTGTGTGTGTGTGAGAAAGAGATAGAGAGAGAGGGGGAGAGCGAGAGAGAGAGAAAAATGAAGTCCTCATGTCTGCTAATGTTCGAACTTCATCGTCAATGCAGAACTGAAGAAAAATTATTGCGTCGGCGAGAAGAGTACGGAGTTTGTCACTAGCGATTGATTAGATCGAGCATACTGTATGTGCGCTCCCTGAGAAAGAGCTAAGGAAACCGACGATAACTTATTTCGTGACATAGGCATCGCTCACAAAGAATTCACTCCAGAAATTGGAAACATCATCATCATCAGAGTTATTGAATCTCTGGAATTCTCTGCTGCCGAGGGCGGTGGAGTATGGAGCAAAGAGGAATTCCGTGAGTCAGGCAGAATCTGTGGAGGGAAATGGACAGTCGACGTGTCGGGTGGAGACCCTTCATCTGGACTGAAAGATAAAGGGGAGATAGCCACTATAAAGAGGTGAGTGGAAGGGGTATGGCAAAAACTGGCAAGCGATACGTGGATCCAGATGAGGAAAGCTTATAGGCGGATAGAGGAGGAAAGAGTAGAAATACTGACTGAGGCTGGGACGTGATAGGTGGAGACTACAAAGCGCTGCAGATGATGGAATCTGATAGAGAGAAAGGCGGAGCATCAAGATCAAAGTCTTGATCATTCGAAGTATTTAAGGTGGAGATTCGATAAATATTTGAAGTATATGCTAACTGGCACAGGACAGCAGTTGAGGCTAGCATAGATAGCCTTGATCAGATTGAATGGCGGAGTAGATTTAGGGGGCTGGTAGCCTACGCCTGCTTCTATTTTCTTGTGTTAACGTGTTCTTATGCGGGCATTGGGTATATGCAAAGCGAATCATTCCAGTTGCAATTAAATGATTAATTTCTTATTTACATAAATTTGCCGAGAATGCAAATAGAATATTTGACGACATAGGATAACGTTGAAATACATAAAAATATCTGAAATGTCACTGCACTACTTCCACAGCAAATTAAATCAAAGCAATGCGCTAATTAATTTCCTTCTGAAAGTTAAATCGCCAGCTTGTGTTTTTGCTCACATATGCTTCTTATGCTTTTTCTCAGAAATTGAAGTTCTGAAAAGCAAATAAAAGGTATCTGTTATGTTTCGAAAAGATGACAGATACAATAAATATTGAGTAGAGATACTAATACTGCTGATACCATCGTGAGATTGTATTTTAATAGCAGAAATGAAGAAGGAATATGGCATACGAGTTTGAATGCTATCGTAGAAAAGTCCTAGGAGTAATTAATCTGACGGGGCGATGGCATCAGGGGACAATAGAACAACAGCAAAGCGATCATGAGGAATCAGTAACAGTTATTCTACAGGTCTCACCACACTACATTTGACAGATCTTCACGCAGTAGTAACACAAGGCAAAACAAAAACTTATATAAAACGAATACTGCGATTTTTGGAGTCGACACCTTTCTCTTGCTGACTGAGGGTACTTTCTGTTGAAAAAAAAGAACAAGCGAAGTAGAAATAAGAAACTGAAAGTATCAATGCTAATTTTCGAACTGACAAGCCATTAAGTAAAGGCTTGGCTCAAATGCATCAAACAGAAAAAACACAGCTGATGCAGTGCAATTGCATGTTTGAAATATTTTATTACAGGAACTTTTCCATTAAATTGATCTTCTTCCATTTATATTAAAAACACTAAGCGACACTCCTGTGACGTGCGGGAAGCATTAATTATCACGACACAAAATACAACCATTCACCCCATCAAAGTCAAGCTGAGACCTACCCGTGAGAGCCAAAGAGGCGGTAACCAGAGTGTAAATTGATGGGAAATAGCAAGAAAGGCTATGATCACGGAGACCAGCAGCAGATTTGGAGATGACGCACAGTTTCAGAAAGTGATGCAGGACAGGACAGGCGGCTGATTCGTTAGGACCAAGTGACGATTTACACTACTTTTATGGTTTAATATTTCATGGCAAAATAAAGAGAAAGTGACTAGCAACAGTGCTAATATAATACAATTAATGGCGTAACTGCTAGCTTCTTATCAAGCTAATTCTCATCTATTTGGAATATTTTAGGTGGCGCTTTTTAATAAATGTTTGGCAAGGAGCTTAGTATGCGTAGCACGTGGGAATTCGTCGACTCTCCTTGCAGTCTTGGATTACAGTATGCGTAATTGTTGCCACTGGTTTGACCAGCTTCAGCACTGGGCTTTGGGGAGTGATTGCCAGCTGGAAAATCTACTGTGTACCTGTGATGCTGAGATCCACATAGATAGCTGACTTTCAGAGCTGGTCAACCTCACTCTTATGTAGATGCACTTAGATGGAGAAAGAAAAGTAACAACCAGACAGAGGAGTGAACGCAGTCATGTCGTTAAGGAAACGTGAGTACATCTCACTCCAGAACAACTTGACCCTGTTGGGAAACGGTAGAACGAATTTTCCTTTTGCGAGTGTAGCCACGACCAAGTTCACGGAATCGAGGGTGGCTCTGTACAAGAATGAAGCAGCAAATGCAAATGACAATAGACGGAGAAGATTCGATGGTTGGGAGAGTATATCGGGAGCCTGTGCACTCAGCGACCATCTACCTAAAATAGAGTATGGTTGCAGACATTTTAAAGCTGTGGGGGGGGGGGGGGGGGGGGGGGGGGGGGGGCGGGGGGGGGGCGGAGTCAAAGGTCGTGATTCAAATTGGTTTTAACAACCAGGTAAAATTGGAGATGAAGTTCTGCAGCTTGAAAACTAGGTAGCAATTTTTTTAAAAAATCCCTGAAATGCTCCAAATCTGCATTACTCCAGGTGCCGTTAGTTAGCGAGTATAAAATAGGAAGTTAGGTCATCTGAAATAAAAGTAAAACAAAATTGATAAAATTCTGCAAGTCAAGTAACATCTATGTAAATAGAAATAGAGCTGATGTTTCTGGGTCGAATACTCTTTGGACCTTAAACGTTAACTCGGTTTTAATTGCACAGATGCTATTTTCCCTTCTGAGATTTTCCTTGCATTTTCAGTTTAATTTCAGATTTCGAGGAACTACATTTCTGTTTTTCATTTGGGTCCGATGAATGCGTGGCTGAAGAGATGTTGCATAAGTAGGACAAGAAATTTCTGAATCACTTCGATTTTTTTTTTCTGGGAAATGTGGGACCTTTAGAAGCCGGACAAGTTGCCTGCGAACCGTAATGGGTGTGGCACTATTGTGGTGAGCGCGCGCGTGTGTGTGTATGTGTTGTTCGTCGAGTTGTTGCGAGAGGGTTTGTGGAATGATTTATTTTCACTCAGAAGTAGATGACATCTGGAGCGCACTCCCAGTCTGTTCGGTTACATTGAAGAAATATTTAGACGAGAACTTGAAACGTTACGCCACACAAAAAAGGTTGTGAAATAACAATTTTTACGGATAGGTGCATGATGGCCGTTACGGGCATGCTGGAGCGCAGGGGCTTTTCCCATTGTTTCCATAACTATCATCCAATTCGGGTAGATGGAGGGTTAATTGCTGTGCCACCATACTTGTTACACATCTCAAATTAAAATTAATCATTTTGGTTAAGTCACCTTTCTGCTTTAATGTTTCAATGACGTTCTTCAATTCTGAATTGAAAATAAAAACATAAGGTGAGTTTTCAGTCTCAGTTGCACCCCCCCCCCACCGTTCCCTCCCCACACACAATTCTTCAAGGTTGCATTTTATAATCAGAAATTCTCTGAATAATGCAAATAATTAAACAGTGTGCCCAAGTTTACCGATTCACATGATAAAACGTTTCTGAGGAATGCTTGGGTATCTTAGTTCAATATTCAGCCGTGTAGATAATATGTCAGCGTGAAATGCCAAAGTTCAGGTGATACATCGATTTTGGAAAATGGGGTGATATTGTCAAATGTGTCTCAATAGACATGAGAAGTTTGAAAGATTTACGGTACATCAGCAATCTTGCATCGATCGTTCACACGATGGATTTTTTACAAATTGACCACTTCACTCTTGGTTCTCAATCTTCAGTTAAACTGAATTGTAATTAGGTCCCTCTGCTACCATATTTTCCATGCATCGCAGTAATACACAATACATTGCACACTAGAGTATAACTGAATCATTTCCACTCAGTTTGGTTCTGGACTTAATTATGTAATTATGGCATCAAGACATCGACACACTACTCTGTTTAAAGTCGGCACAAGTACTGCTCGTGTTAACAGGATCGTTTAGCTGCAATAAAGCGAATAAATGCCTTCACAAATGGAGAATAGTACTTTGTTTGTTGTGCAAGTAAAATAGCTTTTGTTGTCAAGAATTGTTAAACTTGCAGGAATTGCTTTGTTTTGTTAGTTTTGAAATCACTTAAAACCGCACCTTCATCCTTTTCACTAAGCATGATTTCTGAAAGAAAAGCGAACAAATGGAGAAGAAACAATGTAAGCATTTATCCAAAGATGATTTTATTTTCTTCCTTGTCGTTGAAGACTGAGATTACCATGTATGTAAAATATTGTCGCATTAATACGTCAACGAATCTTGGAATGATATATGACCAAATTTCGGTTGGCACGGATTGATACTAGTTGACTATCTGCAGGGTTGTTTTCCCTTACGATTTGCTTTCTCCCAGGACTTACAAATATGCGGGATTTTAAAGCATTTAACAAAGTGTTCTGACAGAAACGGAAACACGTTATGAACATTTGAATACCTGCCCTTGCTTTAATAGCCATGTTTTCTTTACATCTCACCTGCATTTTTTAAACTCTCCACCAAGAATGCGATTTCTGCAATGCAGAGATATGGCACTTGAAAATTATGTCCAAAATCTTCAATAGTTTATCCATTGTATTGCATCCGAGAAACGACACTGGAATTTACTATTGCTCACAAGGCGAAAAAGTTGCTGCAAATGAATTTACATTTGGAATTCGGGTAGTAACATTATATACTTTGTGCCTCGTGTTACAATTCGCAACACGGCTTATATCCGGTTGTAAAACTGGAACAACATTTAAATGCAAATTAAACTGTCATAAGGACGCGGAGCCTACAGATGCATTGATTATATAATATTACTTAAAGCTCAAGCGTTAATCAAAAGTCTGTTTATTGATAACAAGAGAGAATAACCTGCTTCCTTTATTGTGGTAAGGCGGCGACTTTGCCCTTTAATTTACTGATCAAGTGATTAAGATCGCATTTCACACATTTGACCAAAGCAGTGATAGATGACTAGATTTTATTCTTCCTCTGAGATATAACGCACAAGGCTGATTAGGTGACAAATCTATTAGTTTTAACCCGCCAAAAATCCAGAAGTTAGTAATAATAATATAAAAAGGGACGATAGACATTTAAGGAGGTCAAAAGATGCCTCCAGCCAAATAAATAGAATTAACCATTCAGGTAATACACTTTTCATCTGTTTTGCAAAATAATTATTGAACACTTGTCCTTGTTTTTTTCTCTACGCGATATCATCTTTTCTTAGCAACTCCGGAATTTTCCTATCTCAGAATATACTACCGCACTGTATAATTGCTATGAACATCTCAATAATTGCGTTCAATAAGAGATTTCCCTTCCCGCTCTAGTATTATCATATAACCGCACACATTAAATTATCAATCGATGCTTAGCCATTTACACTTGACACACCTTTCACTATTTTCTAATCCGACAGTGTCGGGAACTCATTTGCTCTCATCGAACCTAATATATTCACTTTACCAAACCCACTGTTGAGATGTAATGATGAAAACCAACATGGTAAGAAAAACAATTAAAAATTTTGTTAAATGGGATAATGTAGTTTATTGATGTCCTCCCATATAACCTTAAAGCCAACCCTTCTCCAGTTGAAAACATAATGAATTTTGCCTCTTTTGTTGTTGAATGGCATGGACGTTGGCAACAAACAGTGAGAGTATTTTCTACAGAGTTAAAGCTTACGTAGCATCAAAATTGGGCATAATTGCGGATTATCAATTCCGGTATTTTTTTTTGGTAGCGAAGTTCACGAACTGAAAAACATCTCATCATGAGCAGTCCAGGTTAAAGAATACTTCCTTGAAATTGAGAGTAAATCTCGGAAACGAGGGGGAACTCAGTCGTTGGAATTATTATACCTGCTTAGTTATTAAGTAAATAACGGTTTTTAAGCAGTGATCATTCCAGGTAGACAACGGCTTGTTTAGTGCATTCTACTGTATTCGACGCTACAAGTGTGGCCTCCTCTACATTGGTGAGATCAAACACAGACTAGGTGACCGTTTCGCAGAACAGCTGCGCTCTGTCCGTGACAGCGACCTGCATCTCCCCGTTTCCGGTCACTTCAACTCCCCCTCCTACACTATCACGAATATCACAGTCCTCGGCCTCCTCCAAGCACAAACTGCAGGAACAGAAACTCATTTTCCGTCTTGGAACCTTGCAGCCTAACGCTCTGAATATTGAATTATTCTACTTTAGATGACTTCTCCCCAACCTCTTCCACCATGCTTCTATTCTCACATTTCCTAGCCTCTTTTTTCTATCTTTATTTCCCTCTCTCTCCTTACCTTTGACCCATTCCCCACTGGATCTGTTCTCCCCTCCTCCCCCGCACCTGCCTATCACTGTCGCTTACCTGCATCTACCTATAAGCATCCTGTGCCCACCCCTCCTCCCCACTTTTGTCCACCTATCACTGCTCTGCTTTTCCCTCCTATATATTGGGCTTCCCGTTTTCCTATCTTCAGTCCTGAAGAAGGGTCCTGATCCGAAACGTTGACCGCCTGCTTTTCTCCACGGATGCTTCCTGGCCTGCCTCCAGCATTTTAGTTTTTTTCTTCATCTAGATTCCGGTATCTGCCGTCCTTTGTTTCTATAGCTTGTTTAGACGTTGGCTTGTTGTACTCTGTTCCAAATTTCATTTCAAACCAAGGCAATGCAAGGCATTAAACGACGAGCCTTATCAAAGTTATATTGCAAAATTCATTGCATTATTTTGTCTTTATGGAAATTATTAGATTATTTTCCAATATTTCTTTACATTACTTCGCAAATTATCAGAAAGTGGAAATTGCATCAGAGTTATTTTTCTTGAAAACATCGCACGACAAATATTATTGAATACTTCCTTCACACAGATACCTCTTGCACTGAAGGATTTGTAGTTTGTATTAGCTTCACCAAGGCTCATCTGCCTTTGATTATTTTCATTACCGTCTTCTGCTTCAATTCTGATGTATTGGTCAGACGGTGCATCCATTTCTGTGCAGATATAAAGCCGTAAACTTTTAAACATTATTACACTCATGCATGTGTTATAATTCTCAATTTTGTTCTCTTTTTCAGGACACTGGCAAAATATGGATAGAAAAGAGGTGAAAAAATGCTATGTTAATTTCAGTATATCCAAACTGAAATTTATACACTTACGGACAATCATATTCAGCGGGAGCTATTTTTTTTAGAATGCCTTGGAAGCAAAGATACTAGAACACTATTTTCTGTTCCAGTTTATCTACTATTGTTTTATTTCAGAACATCTTATATCCACGAGTTGAAATTGCTTTTTTTTATTTACAGCGTGGTAACAGGCCCTTCCGGCCCAACGAGTCCGCACCGCCCATTTTAAACCCAAATTAACCTACTCGTACGTCTTTGCAATGTGGGAGGAAACCGTAGCACCCGGAGGAAACCCACGAAGACACGGGAGAACGTACAAACTCCTTACAGACAGCGACGGGAATCGAACGCCGATCGCTGGCGCTGTAATAGCTTCGCACTAACCGCTACAAATGAATGTTAAATAGCAGCAAATCTGACTTAAGATGTGCAATTGTACAAAGTGAAAATAATCGTATGTTTCAACTTCATTTGGAAGAACTATCTATCAAATCGCGGAATTACGTTTTTGCAAATGCAATGAACATACTTGTCAATACGCAACACACTGTAATACGGTTCACAGTTTCATAATCCAGCAGCAAATTCACCTTTATTGGAAAATATATTAACAGATTCTTGCAGTGAAGTTATGGACTTCAGTGGAGCGGAATAACGATCCAGAGATAAAGAAAGAAAACAGCAAAATAGTCATTTTGCTTGTGCCAATAAATGTAGAGAGCAGTTAATTTGCTAATAAAATTCAGAATAGTTGCAACGGCGGCATGTATTACAGAAGTTTCAGCAATAATAATTAAAGGAAAAATAAATAAGCATACCTCGTTCTTCCAACGAACTTTGATCACAAATTGCAAGCAATCTGTAAAACAGTGATTGTATTCACAAATGTTTTTACATATATATATATAACCAAAAAATTCCACTGAAATGATTCATCAGATTTGGAATACGTGTAGCAACATTGCATAATCCGGAAGAAAGTTATTGAATGTATCATGTTTTGAACAGTAATATTCATGGTCACTTCGTTTCTGTCGTAAGTGGCGAAAAAAAATAAACTAGAAATGCTGACACACTTCCTCCAGTGATTGCCATTTTAATACGTTCAATATGGAGCTTTGATGCCAAATAATTTTGAACACATCTACATTATTTCTATTTTCAGATTGCCCTTCAGATCCAACTCCATCATTATTTTGCAAGATCAGTTATAAAGTTCTGTTTTTATTAATTTGAGAATCAACAATCTAAAGATCCTTTGTTTCCTTTGTGTTTTGCTCCAGATTTCCAACATCTGAGGTCTCTCATGTCAACAATCTGAAGATAATGTTTTTCTCGCTTCTTGCATCAACGAGTGTTTAGATTGTGTAGGTATTTCGCAGCGTACATTTTACTGAAGTTGGGAAAAATCCTCTTTGAGAATATATTTAGCAGTTAATTTCTGTATTATTGGTGTATTAAAAGTCATCTTCCTTTCTTTCACCTGCTTCATGTCTTCTGGTTTTTTACATGGCCACATGCCTGGATGTTAAAAAGTCTTCAGTTGTTTTGTGCTGAATACTTTTATAAAGCTGCGATACGATATTTGAAGAATAAAGCATATACATGTGCAACATTTCTTTTCTGTTTGTATTTCATGCATATTCCTTGCTGTTATCAATTGAGTAATATTTCCTGGTCCTGGTTCTGCCAGTAAGTTAGTATTTACCTCTCATCCCAAATTCCATTTAAGAAGGCAGCAGGGAGACTCCATCTTGAACCATTGAAGTCCGTAAGGCGGAGGTGCTCCGGAAGTTCAGTTCTGTTGGTAGTTCCAATATTTAGAGCTGGAAAAAATGAAGGAACTGTGAAATATTACCATCCGAAGGACAGCTGGCGCAGGTGGAGCTCCCACTGGCTTGAAGTTCATGTCTTACTTGGTGGTAGCGGGTACAAATTTGAAAGATGCTGTTGGAATATTCTAATTTAGTAACTGCAATGCATCTATCGGATGGCACATACTACATCTGAAATGTGCTCGTGGTGGAAATAAAATGGTTAGGATGGTGTAGGAGCTACTAATGACATGGCATACTTTGTCATAATCGTGTAAAGCACGTTAGGATTTTTTGGAATCGTTTCGGGGGGGGGGGGGGGTTGCAAATGGAGAGTATTCCATCATGTTAAATCTTCCGTCTTGTAGTTTGCAGAAAAGGCTTGAGGTAACAGCATATATGTCAATTGCCACGAGATACTCAGTTTATGATAAGGTTCACAGCCTCAGCGTTTATGAATTGTGGTCAATGACCTTCGGGTTGTTGAAGTAGGACTCGGTGTTATTTACTTTCAAGAAAAGGAATCTCTGTTTCAGGAAATGCTTATTTCCTGGCACATTTGTGGTCATGATGTTATTTGTTAATTTAAAACCAGTTATCTCGTTTTGCAGTACATTGTCATGAACTGGTTCTTTTGTTGAAAAGTGGTAAATGGCACTGAACATTGTGAATGATCAGAAAAAAAATCCCGGCTTTTAATACTGGAAGTGGACTAAGTTAATTTTCGCTGTTGATTAAAAGTGTAACCGCCCTCCCCCCCAACCCCCCCCCCCCCCCCCCACTCTCCCCGTCCCCGTCAAGCGTACCAACTAACTGAGCTTCAACCGCAACTGGTCGATGTAAACTGCAAAATGCACTGGAGATTACAGTTGGTTCTATCAGATTACTTTCCTTTTCAGATGTCAATTTAAAACAGACCTGTAAATGTTACAGTCAGCTTTTTAAAAAAAACTTATTACAGAAGCACAGAAAAATGACAGATAGACACAGAAACACACGTACGTAAGCATGTCACATAAGGTCGTTTTCTGTAAATAGCTCATTTCCTGGTGCAGGTTCTTGTTAATTTTACCTCGTAAACAGTAATATTTGCGAAATTGCATGCATTGTGACAAACTGAAAAATGCATGTTTTTAAAAGTAAGTGAACATTTCGGAAATTACAGACTAGAAAAATGAAGGGATGTATATTCAAAGAAGATCCTCGAATAATATTACATTTCTAACCCGGAAGAAATGAGCAGATAGTTGACCATGATTGCCACAGGAAAAACTAAACGAGAGATTGAAATTCTCCTCAAACCGTGGCTTAAAGTTGGTAGTCACGGAATGATCAGCAATAATAGGCATTGCCGAATGTGCAGAACCTTGTTTCTTTTTGTCTGGAAGGTATTTATGAATTACCAGTATTTCATTGTTTTAACTTCAATCTGAGAGCATCAGCACTTTTCCGAGTCGCAAAATGAAATGCTAGGTGACAAGGTACTATTAACTGGTAGATATCATCGACTACTGAGGAGGAAACATAAATCACATGCATACACAATTACACGTTTCACATTTATTTGCACCATAATCCTAAAACACTACTTGTCTGGAGCAGCAAAGGACAAACTATCTCGTTTACTGTCAATCTATAAACTATATTTAACTTCACTCAGCACAGTTTGGCATATTCTGCGGGAAATGCTGACATGTTTTTTCACATTAATATCGCAAGAAAGTGCAGTTAGCCTCGGGATTACGTGTATGTGCTTGCGTGCTCGTAGATTTCAAACTTACTTATTGATGTTTGCACGGTTTTCTCATATGTGTTCTGGTTTAGATGCTCATTGGAGACCAGAACTTCGTCTGAAAACCTTTCGGAAATAGACCAAGCAGTTATCAGCAGCCGAGAAATCATGTCAACATTCACTTTAATAGAAGTATTGTATTATTGCATTGCATCATTTTATTTAAATATGCTAATTGTTGTGACGCATTCTTTTACGCTTCGATCAGGTTTAATAGTTTCGAATACTTTAAAATATACAACGATTCAGGAAGCATGCACGTTCTTTGAACAGTTTGGCAGCTATGTGTTATGTGTCAGCCATTTGTCACAGTATTACCATGTCCATGAACCCTCGCGAAAGACTCTCGTTGCGGTTAGGTCCTCAAGATTGAGCGTCGAGGGGCATTGCGTACTAACGTAGCATTTGGAAGGGGATACGCACGATGCTGTAAAGAAAATTGGCTTTGCTGCTAACCTCCTATTCAGGAAACACTTAACATTAACATGAAGCTGACGACCAATAATCAAGAAATGTAATCGAATATCGGCCTTTGCTGCAAGAGTCATAGAGTTTTAGAAGTACAGCAAGGAAACAGGCCCTTCGGCCCAACTGGTCCATGCCGACCAAGTGCCACATCCAAGCTCATCCCATTTGCCAGCGTTTGGCCCATAATATTCCAATTCTTTCCAATCCATGCACTTTTACAACTGTCTTTTAGAAGTTGTTATTTACCTGCCTCAACCACTTCCTCCGGCAACCCACTCCACACGGATACCACACCTTGTGGAAAAACGTGGCTCCTCAGGTTCTTATTGAATTTTTCCCTCTCACGTTAAACCTATGCCATCTATATTTATTGATTCCCTAAAAAGACTTACGTGCATCATACTATCTATGCTCCTTACGGTTTTATGCAGCTCTATAAGATCGTTGTTCATTCATCTATGCTGCGCGGGACTGGGATATTATAGCCATTACAGAAACGTGGCTAAGGGTGGTAAGAACTGGCAGCTTAATATTCCAGGGTACAGGTGCTTCAGCCAGGATAGAGGCGGAGGAAAGAGAGAAGGGGGATATGGGGAATAAAAAAAGGTAGATTTTGATCCAACTTTACAGGCCGGATATGGGATCATACCTGGTGTACTGCATTTAGTCTTGGTCTCTCATTTAAATAAGAATATGGTTGCACTCGATGCAGAGGAGAAACATGTCATTGTATTGACGACTCCAATAAAGTGGTTAACGTATGAAGAGCGGTGTATCAGTTTGGACCTATAATCACTGGAATCAGAAGAATGAAAACTAACCCGATTAAAACAACTGAGGTAGTTTGACAAGATGTATGTTGAGAAAGGTTATCTCAAATTAATGCATATAGTTTAAAAATGAGGTTATTCCTTTTCGGACAACGATGAGAAGCAATATTGTTACTCTGAAGGATGCGATTCTTTGAATGCCTCACTGAGTATGTGTAGAAGTCAAGACACTGAAGATGTCCATGGGCGTGGCAGATAGAAAGTCGTAACATGAGGAGAATACGAGAACATGGTATGATGCCAACGTTGGATCAGGCATGATCTCATTAATTGGTGTAGCATGTTCAAGAGGGCCACTGGCTATTCCTGCTCCTGTTTCTGACGTTTTAGTGTTTTGATGCGAATCAAAAAGGAGGTTGTCCACGTTGATATTTGTATATTTAATCCAAAACAGGGTGTTATCAGAAATGGGAATGTCAATGGGAATGTCATCTGGACGCTGCTTACTTATGTTTACAATGGGCCAACATATAACAGCTGTCTCAGGTCCAAGTATCTGTGGAGGGATTTGAGAAGGGCTAGCAAACCGAATCTACTTCGTCTCTAATATTCTGTCTTAAACTGAGTTGAGCTTTACAATGACTTTATGTCATGGTTGGTACCTGAAAGACTTATCTCATCTCTCTCCAGTTTGCCGATTTATTTCTATATACCTTGCGCTTCAGTGGTCAATCTACTGAATAGAAGGGGGCGGGTTAATTCACCTGGTGGCTGAACACGACGCCCATTCCCGACTGCAGCACCTGCCTCGGTGGTTAACGAGCGTATATTCCGTTTACTACGGGTTGCTTACTTCACTTTATTTATTTTAAATCGAAGTATTAGTTGATTCAGTGAATTCTTCCATTTTCTTATGAAGTATATTGCTGCTTAAATGTCTATTTTAAATAATTCAAAAATCTATTTTAAATAACCTTGAAATTCGAGGAACGTCCGTCAACTTACATTTACTCTACGCTAATTCAACATGCTCACCAAGTTCTCACATGTTCTACCACTCAACTAAACACCGGGGGAAATTTTCTTTATATTTGACAGTTAAGTTACCAAGCTGCTGACTTTAGAATATGGGAAAGAGACGATGTATCCAGATGAAACCCATCCGGTAGTGGGAGAACATGTAAATTCCACCAAAAGTGCACCGGAGGTGAGGATTTAACATGTGTCACTGGGGCTCTAAGGCAGCTACTGTGATGTCAACTCAACAGAAAAAAAACATATGGAATAGTAATAAATAAGTGTCACAAATTCAAATCAAATTTCCTTCCAATACCGCAGTAAATATGAGATCTTCTAGTGCTAAATTTAACCTGGTTTCGGATTTTTGACAGTTGTCTTATTGCGAGGGATCTTCGCAAAGCAAGACACTGATGCAGGACTGCACTGATGAAGCATAGAGCAGATAGCGCAATTACGGTCACTCAATGCGGTCTGCACTCGTCCAGGACCTACAACGTACGAATGCCAGATGTTGACGATTACATTTGGAAATTACAGCTGATGAACTGGAGTCAGCCCATCGAACTCAATGGTTCTGCATATTGGCTGCTCAATAAACACATGGAACTCCATTGTAAATAGCCTCACCTTATTTATCAGCAAGTAGAAGGGTAACAAACGTTTCGAACCAAACGTTGGCAAGAGCTGCGACACCTCACTCTTGTCCTTTTTTTGCGTCTTCTTCTTTTATTTTTTCATTTCAAAACCGTGAGGATAGCATTTACAGTCCCTACCAAATTATCCTTTGAAAGTAATACCAGCATCTTCTTTAAACACTCGAAGCAGTGTGGTGAACGTTCTACTGGTGTATTTTACCTATTGACTTCCAAGATTTGGAACCATGGACATCAAAGGAACAGCGAATTTTTCTCTAAGTGAATTTCTGGGATACATGCCGAAGATAAAATTGCCTTGTTCTTGTTTTCTTTGCCCTTCTACTTAGAGATATGAGTTTGTGATTAGTTTTAGAGTTCGTTTAGCAAATCGCTAATACTTTGTACGCCACAAACATGATACGGTTAGGGTGTAGGCAGTCAAAATATTCATGTAATATATTTGTTTCTAATTAAACTTTCCGTGAGGGATGTAGTTGAAATTGGTTTCGGAACTTGATGCACATAGCTACGTGGAAGTTATTCCATCTGTAGGATGCATGTCGTGTAATACTGAGTATGATTCCTTTAATTATATTATCATACACGAACCGTGTCTCTGGACAACTACTTTTGGAAATGCATGTGTTGAATTAGGTCGAATCATCGACTGAAACGTGAAGTTTGCTTCTATCGTCACAGATGTTGCCGACGTGTTAGTACTTCTTTCACTGTGTTTCTTTTGCATTTCAGATTTCCAACATTTGTGTTTTTGTTTGCATATCTTGGAAATTATTTTCTTTTAAGCTTAAGTTTACTTGACCAGCTATTAAATACAACGAAAAAAATAAGGGGACAAGGTCAGTCTAATGCGAGTACAGTCGGCACAGACTTCTCTTTCATACGAGTATCTTGCAATCTGTATTCCCTGTGACAGATGATACGGTCATAGACGGAAAACGAGACACTTCTTAAAGTTAATACATGCTTAGAATACATAAATCAACACTTTCCTCGTGGATGTTTGCACGATCTCCTTTCATAAATGTATATTGTGTGGTGATACATGTTGCATTTTTGTTCAGCATGTCATGTACTTCAAATCGTAGTCTCATGCACTTTAATTCACTGTGAATATGGTGTGCAACAGTGTTTTGCAGAACTATGAAATAGGAGAGGTGCAGAATATTTCAAGCTTTCTTAGGCATGAAAGTTAGTATTAATTTCGTTTATTTTAATATCGACTCATTATTGCCTTTCCTCAATGAATCCATAATGCCATGAGGATATAACCCCTGAATGGTTCTTCCACGATAATGTTTGAAATCCAAGGATAAATATAAAGCATTATGTAGTGCGAATTCATGTCATTTTATTATAATTAGGTTTCTAATATACGTAAGTTACAACACAAGGAAGGAAACACAAGGAATGCCAGAATTTTCGTTATAAACGTCTTCGAATATTATGTTTTCCGAACCTCGATGAATTTCAGGTGACCTGGAAAGAATCCGCTTCGGTGATTTTTAAGTTTACCGAATATGGAACCGCCCATAGCATCATGATTGTAGAATTATCCATTTACTTTTTGTTGCAGATATCCTGATACCACTAGTAATATGAAATCTACTTGTATTAGATTAAGCCATTAAGCGGAGTACATCTAGGAAGATGCATTTATTATTATAGCACATTTTGCAATGGACATTGTTAACTCTTTTGTGTTACAATTCTTCTATGTGTTTTTTTTTACACAGTATTGGGTGCAAGTTGATTCGATGAATGCACTAACGATCTCTTGTCCATTTCTTAAGTACATTAACATCAGCGCGATTCGTGTCGTGAAATCGTCAGGTTGCATGGCAGAATCACCAGTCCAGTTTCTTGTATTGCAATAAATGCCTGTTTCACCATTAAGATAGAAGAACACCGAGTATTCAGGAATTCAACGTTTAAGGGGAATTCTCTAAATTCCTGATATTTAGAAGGAAATGTTTCCTTTCCAATGCTAATATTAGTAAGCAAATTTCTGATATCTTGCGAAAATTCAGAAGAACTAATCTAAAAGATGGCCAACGGAAAGACTGGACTGTGTTGTAGTAAACCGAGTCTTATTTAAATTAGGCTTAGTTTATCAGCAAAAATAAAGTATTGAGGTTTTTAACTAAGTATTTAGAACTTAAAATCGAGTAAATATAGTTAGTATCTCTTGGAGGTCAATTCTAGGGCGATCTTATTTGTTGCGGTCAATTATTTCTACTGGAACTGCCAACACTTAGTCATTCCACTGACGTAAGCCGGCTACACGAGTGATGGCTGTTTACTGAGAATTACGGAGCAGTACATATATTGCATGATATCAGCGTTCTGTTGCTCTATTCCACGGACATGTGATTGGAGAATTATGGGTGAAGCTGCAATAGAAAAGCCATACATGCCAAAGTATCGCTAACCTGCAGACCGGATTCATTTGGGAAAGTTATGATTTTACAATAGTTTAATGTTTTAGTTATTTGTGAGGGATTTACTGTGCTTTGACTTGCTTTGAGATTCATGTTCACATTTTATATTACACTTTCTTTCAGTTATATAAACCGGTTCTTTTTCTTTGAATTAATTGTACTTGGGAAATAATTCGCTTCTAGACTTAAACAAGAGAGAGGTAGAAAGGAATCAAAATAAGACGTCCATGTTTTCCCTTCTGTCAGAGTCCGTCTGGGAGCTTGGGTCATAGGTTGAGAAAATAGCGCTTCAGACGTAGTCGCCGCTGAGAACTCGCCAGACAGCTGGACAGTGAAATCAGCGAAGAATGTCAGTAATTTGCTTCAAATGAGGGCGAGTCGGCGGAAACTACGGTCGGAGCCCTCGATTTGGCTCAATAAAACGAAACGGATTAAAATCCTGGGTGGAGTTAATAGCTCTGGCTTCAATCAAATTAGGTTGTTCTTTCTTCTATATTCCCGGTTGGTTTTATATCTATTGAAGTTATTCCCAATCCAGCAAACGAAAACGAAACAATTAAGTGAATTGAAAGGCGAAACATACAATATTTATGTCCACCACTAAGATTCCATAAAATAAGTAACTGGTGGGTAACTGGAAAGATTGTGGCATTCAACATAGAAAATGGAGGGGAAGACATTGGTCATTTCAAGATCTGTTTTAACTTGCCCAGAGTAAGGGAATCAGCACTATAGTTTTACTTCAATATCGTTATATCGATTTATTACTGTAGTGGTCAAGTAGCAAAATCTGTGTGCAGCAGCACCATAGAAAAGCTATTGGTGCTGATGCACTGCGATACAAATTGATTTTGCAGTGTTTCATGTCAGGATATTTCACTATTTCACAATTCAGAATGGTGATGAACGAACACACAGTATTTTGGAAACACATCATGAACCGAAGAATGAATAACAGTAAACACAGGGTTTCCCTACGGGAGAGTATTTCTTTGCAACTGTATTGTCACGTTTCGTTGTTTTGCAGGGGTCAATGACAGAACTGATCGGCAAAAGAGCCTGCATAATGACCAGAACTATCTACATTCCCAATGTAATCCGAAGTCGGAAAAATGGGCAATCCGCAATATTAAAGCTCTGTTCATAATGTCGCGTTATCTAGAGTGTGCATAATATTTAATTTTTATTTTAATTTGAAGTAAATGATATTCATTTGATAGTCTATTGCACAAAGGAACTTGATTTTACTCAACTGAAGTCAAGAATCATGGTAGTGAGCAATTGATAACAAGTCTCTTAACGCTTGTGTTTTAGACAATTCCCAAGTGTTAAAAAAGATAAATCATGCGATTCATCATATTTAAGCCGCTTCTTGAGGAAATTGCAATGGTCTGTGATATATGGGCAAGCAAAGCATTTCGGTACCATGACATCGAACTTCATTGTTAATTCTGTTCAAATAAATGCACCAGAATGTACCAAAATATTGGAGCGGACGGCCAGAGCATTGACTCTCTTGGACAATATACATATCTGCAGTTTGCCATGAAAAAATCCATTACACCAAAATATGATTATTTGCAATTTATATTTCGTAGTGTTATGTTAGTAGTTTGGACCATTGAAATGGCGAACTTCTTGTTCAACCAAAAGTCAGCATATAGCGCAATTGATTATGTTGCAACATACATAAACATTAGAAGCAATATGCGTAGTCTCAAGCAAGCCCTTCCCGTTCCAACGAGAAATGCACACATGGATGTTTCTTTTGACTTCCTTTTTCTGGAGACATGATTCAAGTTATCTTTCCGTCTTCTCATCAGGATCTGGAAATATTGTATTTGGAAAGGAGAATGAATCATTGTCCCACGACTGATTCAATCGCATTACAGACATTCATTTTTGTCATATAGTCATAGAAAACAAACCCATCCACCCACCGATCACCAACCACCTACTTTTAAATTAATCCTACAGATATTGTTTTTCCGAACCACATCCCCATCAGATTCTCCCCTGGATTATACCATTCAATTACACACTTGAGGCATTTTGCAGTAACAAATTAACCTACCGATGACAAATGTTTTACTGACTAGCATTCAGTTTCATTATTTCTTCGCCCCCTTCCTGCTTCCTGAACAGATTTGTTACATTTGAATCTTGCATTTGACTGGGAGTCTCCAGAATCGCAGGATCTTTGGAAGATTATGACTAATGCTTCCGTATCGTCATCAGTCCATCAGTTGATTAGGACGTCTCAGCCTTTAATGAAACAGGTGTCACACTTCTAATGTCATCGGCTGTTTTAGATTCTCTTCTCTATTTGCTCTCCTTATTTCAATTATTACAGGTGTCTTAAGTCTTCTTCCACGAACAAAATCTTCGTTCGTATGTTTAGCATTTCTTTATTAGCATTATTAATTCGCCAATCATATCGTCTGAGGATACATCTTAGCGTCATTTTTCCTGTTATATTATGAGATATATCGATAACTCTATGCCACGATTTTGTTGCTCTTTAACTTTTCCTGTTTCCCCGTACCACTTTTGTCTTTGTTATCCCCTACCTCTTCAATTTGTTTTATTTTAGTTTGAGGATATTCTCAAACTCAAAACAGCGTTCTTCAATTTCAAGTTTAAAGGGCCTTTTTATACGTTTATTCTGGTCTTGTATGAAATGCTCACAGAGGAATTTGACGTTGTATTAGAGACGGTAAGGCAAAACAAATGCTATATCTAAAATGAAGTCAGTATTACAAGTGATTTGCCTCTAAGAGTGAATGCCCATCGTGGCCGTCTATGTCACGCAAAGCCAAAATATCATAGCATTGGGTTGCAGTGGCATTTCTTGTGAAAATTCCGCCACCGTTATCCAGTCTGTTGTCAAGAGCATTAATTACAACATATTTGCGATATGAATGGGAATTTGAAGGAAAGAAATACTGACGGAAAAGAAATTAAGGAGTTGCCAAATACTTTACTTGCACTCCCATCCCGAGCGCCGGTCACTTCAAAGTTATCTGCCTCATGAGGAAAACTAGTCAACGCCGACGTAAAGCAAAAAGTGCAGATGCAATGTATGTTGGGAGACAGCGCAATATATTTGCGTTTCGGCCGTGCCATCATTCCAGCGGGAAGTAAAATGAGCTAGTATTTGATCTCTACGGAATTCTATATTTCACATTGTTTGTTCCTTAGAGCAAGTTAGGAATAACACGACCTTTGTTCTGGAATGAGTAGCTGGTTAACAAATATGATAATATATATTTCAGTTTCGATTAATCTTTTGTTTTGCTGCCTGCGAAAACACGTGAATAATGATGTGCATTGATTTTGGAAAGTTTACAGAGAATGACTTTTATATTTGCTGCAACGATGGTCATTAATACGCCCCCCCCCTTATTAAGATAGCATCTGAATAATTCAGAATAGGAGAAACTGAGGTTTCTGAATCTGTCCGAACGTCAGTGACAGATGACGTTTATCCGATAATGACAGGGATGAACACTACTTCACATGTTTCACGAAGACGTGCGCCTTGTCAATCTTCCGCACACATGTTAGCATGCACTTCTTAGGACCCGTCGTACTTCTGCACTTTGGGACACTGTTATGAACCAGCAACAAAAGAAACACACCGAGTCATGTATAAGTGTTAAAAACTATTTTATAAATAACTACTTATGATAATAAGGAAATAAAAGTAAAAATGTTAGAGTGTTAGAAGTAAAAATGTCAAATCTTAAATATTAACCCCAAAAACTAAACGAAATGTGTGTGTGGCAAATTCCCAAACTCCAAGTCCAGGAATGGTTCTTAAAGTTCAGTTCAGCAAGCCATAAGGTGAAACATGAGCAAAGGCTTCTTCAAAACCAGCGTTGACTGAAGACAAAACGTAGAGAGAAAATAGAGAGTAATCACAAAATCCAAATGTTCCACTTTGGAACCCAAATGACACCTTAGTGTTTACTCAGCAGTGACTACACCATCGGATATTCCTCACGCCGAAAGGCTCTCGAACCCTGGCCGTCCACACAAATACCTGTTTCCTACAGGTCAACAACAAAGTGAACTCCACTGCTTTGTTCCGAAGTATCTGCCACGCGGAAAAAACATCCGAGATGTGGTTGTCCACTAAAATACCTGTTTCCCTCTACAGGTTAACGACAAAGTGGCCTACACTCGATAGAGACTAGCAAGCTAGCGTCCCTCTCTGTCCTCCTCTGACTCCGACTGAATGCTTCAAAAACGTCATTACGTCCTTTATCTTATGTTGTCGTAATCACGCTAACACACACACAGACCACTATGATCTTAAAGGGATATTCACCAATAGTAACCTCGTCCACAATAACACATACTTTTCGACATTCCCATCGTTTCATGCATATGTTCTCAGGCGAGTAAAAGCCGGCACGCTTTCCATTTGATGGAAACCATGTCAACGATCAATTCATTGGATATCGTGAATATAGAAAGTTTTCACAGCTTATGTTGATATGAACATAATTAACAACCATGTCTCTCTACAATATGAACTGAATTGCACTGTATCCTGGATCTCGAAGATGACGTTTGCGTGGAAGGTATATTTGGGCGTCTATCATTGGCGTGCGCAAAGGCAGAAGTAATTTAGCAACTTTAAACCATACAGTTGCTCTTTCCTAAGTATTTCTATATCCGAAGAAAGTTCTATATATTTTTGAAAAAATTCTGAATGTGGCAGCGATTTATACCAGTCTTATCTTTCGATGTCTCATCTTGTTCTGGAAAATAGTAAAGATTTCGGAGTTAAAGGAAACAAACTTTCAACAGTTACACATCGAATACTTGAATGCAATTCTGCCTGTGATCCAAAGCAAGAAAAATTCTAAAAAAGTTTGTATTGAAATTAAGGTATAATGCAACTCATGTTTTTTATTTTTTCAAAATATGGATCTGAGAAATTAACAGACAAACCGATGGAAACATAGTCAAGTATTTGCTCAAATCATCTTTTAACAATATTTATTTTACAAATTCTCAGAATACTTTATTCAATTTAATTTAGCTATTTGATTTTATGTACATGAAGTAAAATATTCAGCTCATTTCCATCTTCTTTCTCCTTCGAAGCGTGCATTGTAGAAAACGGTACAAGCTAAATATTCAAAATGTCATTCTTTTTCTTTGTGCTGCGAATGGTGGTTAGCATCAGAAATCGATTAGGGTGAGGTACATTTTTTCTTGTTTCAGGTACAATGATCGTAGTTTCTATTGCTCAGAATTCCCTGGCGGTTAAGAATTTCACGTCAGCACTCTAATCACACCAATTCATATTTTATACATACGCACGCGCGTGTGTGCTTGAGAGCATGGACACAATTTAAGACACCTTCGCAGAATCAAATCATCGTTAAAAGAGAGAAAAATGTAGAATGCTTGTGAATGCCTTTGCATTCCACAGATGCTCAATCACAGATAACACTGTGGAAGTACTATAAATCATGGACCTTTGTAGCGCCGGGATCAGTGCTGGCACACTTGTTGGTTGTAAAGAGAGAATGGAGAGTATGATTGGTAAGTTTGCAGACGACACGAAAATTGATGGCATCATAGGTAGTGAAAATGTTATTTCAAGATATAGAGCGACATAGATCAGCTATAAAGTTGGGTGGAGCGGTGACAGATGGAATTTAATCCAGACAAATATGAGGTGGTGTACTATGAGGGGTCAATTCTGGGAGGACATAGAGAGTGAATTGTAGGGACAGAGAGACTTTGGGGTGCACGTCCACAGCTTGCCGAAAGTGGCGACAGAGGTGGATAGAGTGGTGAAAAATGCATTCCGCATGCTTGCTTTCATTGATGAAACATTGAGTACAAGAGCTTGGACGTCACGTTGCAGTTTCAAAAGCATTGGGTTGCAAGCATGTAGAGAATTGAGTATATTTCTGATCGCTACACTACAGGAAGGAGATGGGGTCAATAGCGAGAGTGCAGAAAATATTGACCAGGATGTTGCCTGGAATGGATGGCTGTAGTTACAAGGAGAGATTGCATAGTCTGGGTTTATTCTCAGTGGAAAGTTGAAGGCTGAGGTTTGATCACTGCTTTGTTTTTATCTTCAATATATTAGGCTTTGCCTTTTCCTATCTTCAGTCCTGAAGAAGGGTCTTGACCCGAAACGTTGACCGCCTGCTTTTCTCCACGGATGCTGCCTGGCCTGCTGAGTTCCTCCAGCATTATAATGTTATTTTCATATAGATTCCAGCATCAGAAATCTTTTGTTTCTCCTGTTCCTCATATCTCTATTTTCAATTTCCGCAATCACTGTCATTAAACACAGTGCTCTGCATAAACATGGGTTTACTTATTTGACTTCGTGAATAGAAGTATTATGCCTGCAGTCCTTCAGTCATCTGACATCTCATTCGTGCCCAGCAAAAATGGAAAAATTCTGTTGGTTTTCCAGAAATCACCTCCATTCAGCAGCCTGTGATACATCTTCGGGATTTGGGATTTATCCACCTTTAATCCCGTTATACATTTGAAAACTACTTTTTAATGGCTAATTGTTCAAGAGTTTCAGATTATCCTTTTCCGAATTCTCCAACTTCAATATCATTCTCCTTAGTGAATACAGATGAGAATTGTTCACTCATCCGTCTCTGATTACTTGAACATTTTCTCCATTTGGTCTCTGACGGAACACGTCTTGTCCCTGTTTGCACTGTTGCCCAGTATATACTTGTAAAACGATTTCCAATTTACCGAAACATTGTTCTGTTTGTAATATTTCCTGACCACCCCCCTCCCCACCTCGCCTCTTTTCCCCTTCTAACATTTTCAACCAGCTGCCATATCCTTGCTCAAGTTATTATACGGGCAATCATGATGTTTATATTTATTGCTATGCAGTAGCGTTTTATAACACATATACAGCATAAATAAAATAAAATCTAACTCAACTATTTAATTATTCCACGAATAATATAATTATTGATTTATATTATGTAGTTTAACTAAATTTACCACTTAAAGACATACACACTGAAAATAAAGATGTTGACAAAATTACATATGATATAGTTATTTTCAAGTCGGTTTGTATCAATGCACAGTGTAGATTTACTTAATTTTAATGTTGAAGTGCTTCAGGATTCAGTACATTTATTTTGAATCTGGTGTAAATATGTATGGATTACTTTTTTGTCCAACTATGGAGTAAAGGACAGGTAGCTGAATACGGGAAAAGCGCGGAGTTTCGAGATTAAGGCGAACAACTTTTTAGGATTGTCCTTTCTCATAGCAAAACAAGGTTGAACAGGGAATTGAAGTCGTTTCAATTGAAAAGGTAGATCAGCTGGGATAACTGGTATCCGAGGGATGAAGATTTTTCCCCAACTTCATTAACAGTCATTACTGTAATCTCAATTACACGTAAATTTATGAATTGATAATCTGGTTGCATAAACATTCTGATAACGGTGATTTCAAATTCCTGAGCAGCATGATAGGTGCTTCTTGTCTAAATTCAAGATTAAGTGATGGCACATCAGGTGGTGACAGGGTAATTAAAAATTCCGCAGGAAAATACACCGTCAATGTCAATAGATTTGTATTGTGCAGACTGTCCAGGAAACTTCGATGGAAAGTCTTCATTCTTGGCCTGTACGGTGTTTTTCTTGTGTTAAAATTACCTGTTCACACAACCATTGATAACTCAAATAGTGTTGAGTGACCTCTGGGGGAAAAGAAAACTGATTTCATAAGTGATGAAACAATTCGGCCCAGATTTTTCATTCAATTCATTCTGCTGAGTTTACCTGTTTAAATTCCCCATTTCACAATTTAAGTAAGAAGGAAGTAAACTCTCTCACCGATGGATTTCCTTTCGAATGTTCTCACATTTTGGTTAACAAATGTAATTGTTTATCATTTTTCCCAAATATACGATACTTTGAACAGGTTTTCAATGTATCTGCTTTGGTGCCTCGTCGAATTACTAGTAACGTTTGACTAAAATCTCAAGCTAACCTTTAGGCCTCCTTTTTGCTCTGGAGGGCCTACTACAGAAGTTTTAGAAAAAAAACTACGAGTGTAATGTATATCCTTAAGCTAAAGCCAACTTTCATGCAACATTTCAGATTTCTAGATTGTTTCTTTACTGTGTGCTGGGGACGCACGGACATTCAATTTTATAATAAATCTTTAGAATACTCCTTGCAATTTCTGTACTCCCATCCAGCCTCCACGATTGTCATTTCCCTGCACATGCTTTTATTCCTTTATTTTCTTTACCGAATCCTCGATGTTTCTTGACATCTTATTTTGAATTTTCCTTCGTATTCAGCCTGACTTAAATGTGGCTTAAGATATACAATTAGTTTTTTTGTTGTTTATCAGATATTCTCGTCGCCGACGTGGTCATTGTTTTTATTTCCATAATTTTCTGTAAACAGAAGAGTCAGTTATGAGTTAACAAAGGTGGATCTGTTCCGGGTGGTGGCGGGGTCTGTGGTGGCAGGGTGGGGGCTAATGTTTATCATTTATTGACCTTAATCTAATTATTTATCTTTAAATACCGCAGCTGCCATAGTGGGATTTAAACTCATGTCCCTGATCAATAATCCAGGAAACTGACTGCTAGCTCGCTAATACTTGAGAAACTCTACCAGCATTTCATTTACCGACAACCATCTCCCAGTAGTTCGGTAAATATTTCAAAATTATGTTTGTGCATATATTTCCAAGATTCCTTTGGGTTTCCTCCAATATAAAACAAGTTACAATATCTTAAACACGTTAAATCAGCAGAACTTTGTTAAAATAAACAACTAAGATCACAGTGTTATCCCAATGTTGATAACGGAAATCTCTAAATGTATGAACAGGAATTGAAATCGTATCCGTCGCGTCGCAGGTGCGCAATGGAGAATTCGCAACACAATGAGGCTGTTGCGCTTGGTGCAGGAACATGGAAATTCCAGCATGATCAGGTACTTCCTTTGGATTACGTCGACAGAAGTGTCGGACTGTATGACAGCTAAATCGAGGATACACTTGTAGCTGGATGCCGACATATTTTTTCAGAAAGGTTGGCCACCGCCAACAAAGATGACGTAACATGCTTTGCTCTCTCACTTTCTTTTCACCGGACGACGTTAGAACGATTCCATGGAATCGTAAGTAGAAAGCCTGTTGCTACGAGTCGTGTTGTCTGGGCAAAATTCGGCAAAGAAGCAGCTCCGTTCACTTGGGAGACATTGTCAAACGCTGAGACGAGTCTTTGAAGTTCCCCAAATGCAAATATTTCCAGGAAAAAAAAGTGAAGTTAAAATGAAACAACTAAAATCATATGAAACAAAAGAAACAATTGTAATAAGGACAAAACACTTTAACAAGTAATTCTTTATGAACTGCGTTGATTAAAAAGCAGTCACGCATTTCTTGATGCGGTATTCTTCGATGTCTTTCTTCTTCGCTTGGGTGACCTGGTTTGGTACTACTGCGTCTGATTTAATTTGAATTAAGATTAACAATCATGTTTTATTTAAGTGACTTCCCAATGATGCTCGTTGGATTGGCTTTCTAGTATCAAATTCAGGGGTAAACTTGCATGGGACAAAATATTTGAAATTCTGACACTCGCAACATTTGAAAGCAAGTATGCCCTTTTCATACCAAGATAATTCCTTTTGGCTATATCCGCGTTTGTATTTGGGCACCGACTGTTAGCCTCTTGAACGTTGACCACACTATTCACCTACAGTCCATCTGTCAAGGTAAAATTGCACACCCATTCATTCAATCTCATGTATTGCCGTGACAACCCCGCCCCCGGCCCCACAGCCATTACAAAATCTATCATCGAGCATCATTCTGACGTCACAAATAAAAGGCTGCAGCTTCATAAATTAAGCATTATGATTGAAAATACGTGGAGTAATTATTAATACAAAACGTTCACTCTCTTCAGAAAACTTTCAATGGGACACCTGTTGTTTTATTCGTCTAAATATATCACGATTATTTGAATATAAGAATCAATTTGAACTGTTCCTCTTCTTTTTTGTATGTGACATTTCCCTCTCTTGAATGTAGCTCCTTTGCAATTATACTCACTCTACAATTATAGTTCTCCACGATTCAGTTTTCAAGGGAAATCAATATTCTCTTTAAAATTTCTTAGCTTAGGCTCGGTGTTCAATAGAAACTATTCGTCCATATGAATGGCGAATTAGAAACATTTATTCGCTACTTACTCATACGATTCATAACGATGCTGTGGAAGGCATATGGTTGCTGCAGATTTTAGATGACAAAAACCATTCGGTTTTACGTCTGTGACAGCATTTTTAAACTGATACCACTGATGAGAACAGAACTTAGACGTATTTAATCATCTTATCGAATCCATTTTCATGCAGTTCTTCCTCTGAGGAGAGGCAGAGGTGAGGATAAGATGTTGAAAATTCATATGTTATTTGGTGCATCAAATTAATCGAATTGAAGTTTAGCTGGGAAGTCTCGCCTTGTAGAAGTACAAAGGTAAGTATTGATACATTGTTGTGAAGTGACGAGTAATCAATGATTTAAAATAAAGTTAGTGGGCAGAGATTTGATTCGGATGTATTCTGATCAAGTACTATATTTTTGTATTCCCTCTGCATTTTTCTGTTTCCCTGGTAACGTGGCATGTCTCAAAAGACATTTTGATTGTAAATCCGTGTGCCTATGAGGGAAGTTTAAGGGTGTGGATTGATACCTTTCTGGAGACGTTTACTAATCAGATACATACCGCATGATGTGTTATTTTTGCTTCCCTGTTAATCCAGTGATTTGACCGCAAATTTCAAATGGCCATTTACATTATTTGTATGGATTGGCTGCAACCTTCAACTGTTACAATGTAACGATGCAGAATTTAAAAGAAATGTACAGATGCTGGAAATCCGAAATACAAGAATAAAATGTCAGAATAGAGCATGCCAGACAATCTCTGGGGAAAGGGAAAGAGAGTTAATGTTTCCTGTCGAAACTCTCACAACAACTGTTCTGACCAAGGGCTCTTTGTTTCTTTTAAACAGTGGTACAGAAAGTAGACTTCAACAAATTCCAAATTTACTCTGATGGGAATGATTAACAGAAAATAAACACACTTGGTGGAGAACTTAATCCACTTTACCTTTTAGTACTTGATCTAATTCTGAAAAGGAAGTTTAAGAAGTAACTAGTCGCACTAAGCATCATTTTGTTACAGGTTGAAAATAAAATGATCACAGCTGCTGTCATTTTGGTACAAAAACGATTTTTAAAAATAAACGAATAAATGCAAAATGACACTCCGATACAAGTTTTCTTAAATTTTCTTAACCTCATTTTGGTTCAGTATTGTCCTTTGTGAATCGATAAAAAAAACTGTTAAGTAAATGACACTGATTTTTAAGGCTAATTCTAAGAGTATTTTTCAAAATCTGCAGGAATTCACGATATTCTGCTGTTACTGCGACATAACACATTTGCCACGAACAGATTTTGTCAGGAATGTTTGCTGAGCCATTCAATTACAAACACTCCTATGAACTAACTGAATGTAGATGTCCAGGATTTGAGAGTACTCGGGGAGAATACATTGAAACTGGAATCAGCTGGGCTGGAATGTGAGACAAGGAGAACACTACTCTGAATCTGAAGTGGAGAATGATAGGGCGGTATAACTCTCGAAAATATCCAGAAGAAAGATAAAATCTCGAAACTATCCAGAAGAAAGGTAACACGGTCCTCTTTGAACATTAGAACATTCTAGGATGCTACGAAGAGAATTAAAATGAAGGTTGGATGAAGATTAAATTTAAGATCCGTGTCAGTTTCGCAACTGAATTGTGGTACACGGCAATACAATCCACCGATATATAGTGAGCATATAAAACAAGGTAATGGATTTCCATTTTCTGCAATGATCGCAGCGAAGCTGTCGCATTTATGGTATTTTGAGATAGATTGTAATTCATATTACGCCGTCGACATAGGCACAGTAAACGTGTAAATCATACAGTACCGTCTGATGCGTCCTGTTCTTTTAGAAGATTCGCAGTTACCGTCTGGTCGACTGACTCTGCATTAAATAAACATTTTAACTGAGAAGGTTTCCGAGTTTGGATACCAGGAAAAGTATGAGGAAAAGTTAGGTTCAGGAATTTAAGTGAACACAATTTTATAAAGAACGTGACAGAATAATTATCACAAAACAATATGATTTTTCTGCCTATCCACGTTGGCAAGTGGACTGTGTTATCCGTCAGATTTCCACTATTGGCGGGTACCAGGAACAAAGTATAACAACTACATTTTCTGCCAGTCTCCGTTATCCTTCTCTACATTCCTCATTGTTTTGTCAGCCATTCATTACTTGAAACGACTGCTCCTTAAAAACATCCTGTTTATTTTTTCCAGTTTATTGGCAGTGTCAATTGTCAGAAGTCATTTGATTGACTATTTATATCCTTAACCTCATTATTATCTTTTCGATGCTTCATATCTTCAATATTATAAAACCGGTAAACCTCATTCATTCGTCTTGGATCAATAGAAGAAATATTTTGATCCTGTAAATTAGTTCGGTGAGGTAAACTTTATTAGAATAAAGCACTAATATGACAGAATATATTACCTGGATACCTGTGACGTAGTTTTTTCTCTGCACGATCGAAGAGGGTTAGAATTAAAATCTATTCGGTGGGTGACATTGACAGCAAACCAATAATTCTAAAGAGAATTGTGGTTACCTGCAGTGTCTGTTCGCAGTCGTGCGAAAATAAATAATATATTGGCGGCGGGATGCCAACAGAGTTAACTTCACATTCCGCCCCGGGACTTCCTCTATGGATTGTTCTTTCAAAAGTGGAAACGAAGACCAGCATAACTTTGTTAGCTTTAAACCAGCCATTGATGGCTTACGGCTACATTCTCTTGAGGCTTTCAGAAAATATATATTTCTGCATTTGTCCATATAGTTAAATGAATTTCAAATGTGTCAAAATGTCCCATCAGCTGGGGGCACAAGGGGTGGTCAGAAGAACTGTAATTTTGTGCACACATGTTCGGGAGATCGGCTAGCGGGGACCTGGTTTGCGCTGCCTGAAGCTGCAGGGGTTCAGAGGCATTGGGAGCAGTGAATTTGCGGAAGATAATTGCGTCCATGAACTATCCACTAAGGCGAATGCGATGCGTGAACCAGTGCAACAACATCCAGCGCATTAAAGTCCTGTCAATACACCTATATCTACGGAATAAAGGTGTCAAAAGAGTATCTAAATATTTACAAATATTCCTGGGTTGATTTGGAGGAACCTTAATTGATAGAAGTGCTTAAATAGGCAACTTGAAAAAATTGAATATCACCCCTTATATTTTGTCACCTCTCCGGGATTTGGTTCGTTGGGCTTTGAATATTTTACTCACTATCATGTTCCTCATTCAGCAGATAATTGAAGCTCTCTGGGAGTTTATGGGGCTTGGGGACGCGTTTCAAACTGACATAATTTCTGGATGGTGTTTTTGTGACATTCTTAGCAACAACTCTTGATGTAATATTGTCATGTTGCCGTGGCTGATAAGCATTTAAATTTGCATTTTACCTATTCAGTTTCTTACTTAGTAGGATAGAAATCAAAATATGAGCGAATTATTTCTGTTCGTTTTGCTGAAGCTCTTCCAATTATTAACTTTGATGCCAGAGAGGAAAACGGCATGTTGGCTAAAAGGTATTTATATTATGTTAAATTATTCAGAAAATAATGTAATACAAGTTCTTCGCATGTGTTTCCCCCATTATATTCAGTGGGGCTTCAGAATTACAACAACCACGTAACTTGCCTGTGAGTAGAGCGTGCTGAAGCTAAAACGTCCGCCGGAGTCAGGACAGACCACGAAGATGGGTATGTTTCAAATTGTTGAAGGAGTTGTTGTTGTTGAGCCAGTGTCAGAATGGACGAGGCTCACCCGGAATCTATCTACATAATCAGGAAGCTGGGATTCCTTCAGTAAAGGAGATATAACTCATGTTTTGCGTGAGATCATTCATAATCTGCTGTTCGGCCGCTGTGTGAATGCGACTAAAATAAGCAATTTGTTTGAAAGCAGAAGATAGCCCCTTGGGAGATGATGGACATAAATACTTGTTACACATTTAAACGGAGGTTAGATGGATGTGTTCCAGAAAATAACATCCTTTGTAGGAGTACATTTATAATTCCACACATGATTTATGTTGAATCGAATCTCTTTGGCTCTTGCGAATGGCCCTGATCGGAATCTCAGCAATTTGTTTTGTTGTATTAGAAAGTTAATATGTTTCAAACACTCCTTCCCAAACAAAAATAAACACAATAGAATAAAAATAAATTGGATATTTGGAAATTAAACAAGCGTTACTTTTCCACCATTCATTCTCTTCTGAAAAAATAGCATTTCAAGGGAAATTTTCACGTAAGATGTTTCTCAGTTACATGCAGAACAATAGAATATGGACTACAGCTCTTTAGGCCACTGGTTGTGTACATCACAATTCAAAACGTACAGAACATATCTGTTCATCTAAAATGAGGAACGTAATTCAGCATAATAAAGGTTGCATTTTCTCGTTATTGTCAATTGCATGATTTAAAACTCGTCAATGATTGATAAATAATGGAGAATATTTTTTAAATAGTAGATTTCTTTATTTTAGTTAATATTTAGGCCAAGCCTAAGATAGTTATCTTATTGTTTTTTTTCCCTAATTCACATGCATAGGTATTCCCGAAGTATCTGACGATCCGCATATCCGATTTGAAATTAGATATGCTACAATGTTGACAATACAAGTACCGAACATTATGCAAAAAGGTGTAATATCCTAAAGAAAAATCCTCTATTGTGAAATTCCGCTTGTATATTGATTAAATTTAGATTATAACTTCAGGCTTTGGATATTTTATTATCATACGTTGTGTGCCAGTGGTCAATATCACCTCCCGCGAACACTGCATATATTTTCGTCCTCACTCTGTTACGAACCAGCAACAAAAGAAACACTCCGTGTCACGTATGTGTTTAAAAGTACTTTATTAATAACTACTTAAAAACGGTAAAAATGTTGGAAGGAAAAATGTTAGATCTTAAACATTAACCCCAAAAACTAAACTAGTAATATATGTGTGGCAAATTCCCAAACTCCAAGTCCAGGAATGGTTCTTAAAGTTCTGTTCAGCAAGCCGTAAGGTGAAACGTGGTCAAAGGCTTCTTCAACAACCACCGTTGACTGAAGACAAAACGTAAGGAGAGAAAATAGAGAGTAATTACGAAATCCAAATGTTCCACTTTGGATCCCAAACCACACCTCAGAGTCTACTCAGCAGTGACTACTCCACCGCATCTTCCTCAACCCGAAAGGCACTCGAATCATGGCCGTCCACACAAATCTCTGTTTCCCTCTACAGGTCAGCAACAAAGAGAACTCCACTGCTTTGTTCCGAAGTATCTGCCACCCCGAGCAGCATCCGAGACGTGGCCGTCCACACAAATACCTGTTTCCCTCTACAGGTTAACGACAAAGTGGATTCCCCCGGATTATTCCAAAAATCCATACGTAGATTGTAATGACAAACACAGTTACAGTTTTTCATCCATCAATAGAGACTAGCAGGCTGCTCTCTCTCTCCCTCCCTCTCCTTCTCTCTCTCTCCTCTGACTGACTCCGACTGACTGCTTCAAAAAAGTCATTACGTCTTTTACCTTCTGTTGTCGTAACCACGCCAACACACACACACACACACACACACACACACACACACACCGCTATGCTCTATCTTAAAGGGACATTCACCAATAGTAACCCAGTCTGTAACAACTCAAACACTTCAATATTTCTGAAAAGTAGACCCTAGAGTGCCCTATTATATAATACTTTACTTTCTTTACTTGAACATAGTCTGAATAGCTCAGAGAGCAGGAGATATCGAATAATGTTAATTCTTCGTATGTTGAACATCTGGAAGCATGTCATTAATTACTAATTTATGTTTATTTTTCTGTTTATCCATTTTCCTGAACAACTTGTTCACAGTGGGGGAGAAGGAGATCCGCATTGACTGCAAGTACAGTTGCGATTGGAGGCAAATCTGAAGCAATCGGATCCCGAGTTTAATCAGCACTGGCACTGAGTTGCAGGAAAATGTGGAAGCAGAATCGGGACCAACTTGCTGGGACATACTATGACCAAAATGTAAAAAAAAATCGCAATTGCGCAGATTTGGTTGTGGAAGTGGTAAAATTAAATTATTATACATATGAATGACAACATTTCCAAATACGGACTTCTTTGTACCCAACAACCTATCACTGTTTTAACAGATAATGCGAAGTTGAAGACAGACAGTCAAATGTCATTGAAAGATGGACAGCGTCCTGCGTCTTTATTCATACTGCAGGGGGAAGGGAAATATTGTTTACTCCATCCGTGTGTAAATTATGTTTGGGACGCAGAATATTTTAACGATTTGAATTATATTACAACTTGATTAATTTATAATTGGTTAATTAATTAGCATCAGCGTACACAGGGATGGTAGTTGAAGTGGCATTCCCGTCAGTTGTGCTTTACCTTAATTTTATTCAGGGTTATACCACTGAGATCGGCCAGGCATACATGGAACGGACCATTTCTGCAGCTTACAGGTTGAGTCTCATGACTGCAGCATCAGACACCCTGAATCATAAACTGAAGACTGAATGGCCTTTTGCGAAGCTGCCGAACTTCAGATCACCTCCTTGTCAAGTTTCATAAAAACATTTCTGGGCACTTTGGTCGGTGTTTTACAGTTGGAAAGAAGATATGTGGTTGCTGTGTGGTTGCTCCGAGTAGGTTTAATGTCAATCAATGTTCCTAGCACGTTAGAGTCTATGAACAGCTGAAGGGAGGCCATGTTGGGGAAACGAAAATAATGGTCTGACACAGTGCACATCTAGTTTTCATGAAGAGTCGCATTTTTTCATGTACGTATGAGTTAACAATGTAATCAATACGAAATGCTGCAAATATACTCTCCGATAAACACTTACATCTGTCAATGTGGAATCAGTAAGAGTAAGACATTGCTTTGAGTATGTTGAATACTTTCAACAATTCCATTTATCTCCCTTCGAAATCTATATTTGAGATGTAGATTTAGTTTGAAATAATATTGTCAGTCTCCATGTTCTGTTTTAGAGTCTTAGCTGAGCTGGAAGTCTATTGTTTGCCTTTGCACGCCAGTTAATATGTTCCGATAGAGAGTTCCAGCTCTTATTAAAGGAGTAAACTGTTTAAATATTGTGTTACCAGTGGCTGCGACCAATCCTGTGGCATCATTTTTAATTGCACAACGTACTTCTGTTATTTTATTGAGATCACTCAGGAGTCTGCAATGAATTCATGATATGACTACATACCTGAATCAACTTCACGGTCTTGTTGATCTAATCGAAACAAAGGAGTTATAGTAATGTGCATAACTGAAGTATGGCCGTTATATTACGCCTAAAGCAAAGTACGCGGCGGTACTATTTGGCTATACATCATGGAAATATGGATTGTGCGTGTCACGTTGTAACAGAATTATCAAATCTAGTGGTATTACGAAGAGACGAATGTATGTAAAATGGAACAGGACCTCAAATTATCCTCCCTGAATATGACGTTAGCCACGTTTTATTTGAAAGAAGACAACCCAGTTAGTTCAGAAGGACTATGAGTGGGGTTTCATGACACTGGCTCGTGTCCAACCTGATAGGTTTTGATGTGGTAATGGTCAGATCGTTCACTTTAATTTTATTAGTTTGGAGAAAAGAAGTCACGAGCACCGAGAATAACTGATTTGTTGTTAGAAATTTGCTGTGTGAACCAGATAATATCTCAAAGGTGCTGTGAGGACCAGATAAAATCTCAAACAATCTAACGTATCTTCTGAAACACAGTATATTAACAATACTGCATCAGAGTGTAACTTTCTATTTTTGTCTTGGCGTCTCTGAATGGGGATAATACTTCATGTACCCACTCGGGGGCATAGTGTTATGAATTAAACGAATAGAGCTCTGTCTCCAAAGAAAGACAAATGTGTTATTTGTTCGAATTGTCAAGAAATGCTGCCATAAACCATTGACACCTCAATAAGCTTCAAATCGTAGTAGAGTAAATCAGCGGAACTGTGAAGCTCGTCAACCTATGGCGATTACCTCCAGAAAGGTGATCCAACGATAGCAATCTTGCAGCACTGCGTAGACTATACTTATATTTGCAAGTTCAAAGCTATCGCAGACGTTTTCACCGAAACATACAAGATAATGCATCTTAAACTCAACACGCATACGACAAAGGTGCTCTACCAGTTTTCCTCAGATGCACCACAGTGAGGTTCCAAAAGTAAAGATTTACGAGAATTTGGGAAATATGCACCTTTTTCTTGGACAAATGAACCTACGTAATTAAAATCTCATAGATTAACATTCCCTGTACCGAGGCACTACTTCTATCTAGTCGGCCACAGGTAGTGTGGTTCTTATGGCCCATCCACGACTCCTTGTAAAGACCACTCCAAGCTCGATCATGGGAAGTAATTACCAGAGGTAATTTTCTTTATTTTATTGGTATATTATTGTCACGTGTATCGACAAACGGTGAAAAACTTTTGTTTGTGTGGCATCCAGGCAGATGATGTCATACATAAGTATATCCAGGTAGTAGAAAGAAAACAAAATGCAGAATACAGTGTAGTAGCTGCAGAGAAAGCTCGGTGCAGGTAAACAAATAAAGTGCAAGGGCCACGACGAGCTAGACCGGGAGATCAAGAATTCCCAATTCCTTAGCATATTAAAGGTCAGTTCAAATATCCTGTAAGTGGGATGGAGGCTGTCCTTGATTCTGGTGCTACCTGCTAGCAAGCCTTTGTAACTTCTGCCCAACTGGAGAGTGAAGAAGAGTGAATGATCGCAGTGAGCGGGGTCATCGATGGTCCTTATGTTGGCTGCTTTCCCGAGGCAGCGGGAAAATATTATGTATTGTACTCAAATGCTCCTTCAGCAAATGCAACTTCACATTGATACTTGGGAATCTTTCTTCCATGACAGACTGAAGTGGAAAAACAGAGTTCGGAATAATACTAACGATCTGGAGGCCATATATTGGGAGCGCCAGAATTCTTGTCGGAAAGAGCGATCCATATTACAAGCTACCCACCATCCCTCTCCATCGACCCATCCGTGAAAAAGACTGTGGATCAACAGTGATCTCGTTAGACACCACAGAACTCGCAGAATTGGAATGGAAGAAAGTCAGCTTCTTTCGCCTGCCGATAAAGAAACAAAGGGAAGAACGGTACGCAAGCAATCGATTCCATGCTTGCAATTCATATCCAGTGAATCTCCGGTTTGTGAAAATGCAGATAAATGAAAAAAAAACTGACTTCCGTACATCGCTGACAAAAATGAATACCGAATTTTGGACAATTCAGATGAGTGATTTTCAAACAATAAGCTAGAATAAGCCTTAAGAAGAGGAATAATTTTCAGTGCAGTTATTTTCTTGTCGTTCGGTATCAATAGGGGCGTTGGAGCCGTGGAAATGTGGGGGCATACGTCTATTCGTCTGTAATAACTAAAATTATTCTTCAACATATATTATGCTTTCCTTTCATATCAGCTTACCTCGTAAATTCGTATGGTCAGAAAGAACTGTCAATCATGGATTGGAAGAACTGTCAATCATGGTGACTGTTAACGTTTACTTACCCATTTCACGCAGAGTTTTTTTCAGTTTCTGTATTTCTGATAAAATAAAAGCACAGTTGATTTGCAGGGATATTGGTATACAAAGACAGCCATTTCCAGTTTTATTTTAACTAACACCTGCTATTGGTCTACCAGCTCAAAGGGCGAGGGGTGTCACAACGAAAAATAGGACGGACAAATGAAAAGAACTCCGTAAAATCCTAAAAGAAAACTCCACAGGTCAAAAATATCCGCGTAGAGAGAAGAAGAGTCAGCGAGATGCTGTGTGACATGCAGAAAACGTCCTTTTCTGCCTTTGATTCGGTTTTCCAGAGTTTTTTGCAGTTTTCTTTGTAATCTGTTAGCTCGTTTCTATTGATGCACTTTTAACTGCGAGAATGATACAATATTTCTTCCGTAGCCATTGCATTGTTGAACCATGTAAAAGTTAGGGTAAACCATTCAAGTCCTCCTTACGGTGTTATTCTCTACCATCGCAATGTCTCTCCTGTCTCTATTTTTCACTGGTTAATGGAGGAATCGGACATAATTAAGCTTCAGTTTTAGAATGGCGAACGGGGAATCGCATAGTTAATATGAAGCACATTTAACGGCTGTCTGCTTTTATATCGCGATTGTTTTTTTTATATGGGAAGCAGATTAAGAAACTTTCAGCTGCCACTCGTGCAAGGAATTGTGGTTACACTTAATAGACGGATATGCTCTTCTACTCTGTTCAAAGGAACGGAATAGCCGTGATATACGTAACAACCATTGGATGTTTATCAATTTTTCCTGTCCGTGTGATATCAGGAACAATTTCGCGTCAGTAATGCATAAAATGCGAAATAATGGAAAAGGTATTGGGAATTATAGTTCGACAGGTGTTAGCCACGTCATGGAAATGAGACACGTCCATACAACAGAAGGACGAAAAAATACGACCTTCCAACCAGCGATCAATTTACAAAACACTTACCAGTTTCTTTTCCACGTATAATTTTGAGGGGGAAAATGGACAATATTAGCAAATAAATGTAGCTAGCAATGCTGATAATACAATAAAGCTGAAAAAGTAACCATTCTTCAAAGGCCACCATGACGACTTTTACATCTGTTATTTATACATTGTAACAACATTTCCAAATTGCTTATCTCTATCATTCGAGTCGTTAGTTATGATTATGACTTGTTCTTAGTAGAAACATTGTCAAAGCAGAAACAAACACATTGGTCCTATTATTCTTGTTTCGACAGAGGAGAAATAACCGCAGACCTGTGCTTCTTTGGATATTGTTTTCAAAAATTAATGCAGCGATATGTCTTTTATGTTTATGAAAAAGTCGATGCTTGATGCACACAAAAGCATCAATCGTATTTATACTGCTGACTATTGGTATTGGTATTGGTTTATTATTGTCACTTGTACCGAGGTACAGTGAAAAACTTGTCTTACAACCGATCTTACAAGTCAATTCATTACACAGTGCAGTTACATCAAGTTAGTACAGAGTGCATTGATGTAGTACGGGTAAAAAAAAGTACAGAGTAAAGTGTTACAGCTACAGAGAGAGTGCAGTGCAATAAGGTGCAAGGTCACAAGGTAGATCGTGAGGTCATGAGTTCATAGGTCATAGTCCTTCTCATTGTATAAGGGAACTGTTCAATAGTCTTATCATAGTGGGGTAGAAGCTGTCCTTAAGTCTGGTAGTACGTGCCCTCAGTTTCCTGTATCTTCTACCCGATGGAACAGTGGAGAAGAGAGAATGTTCCGGGTGGGTGGGGTCTTCGATTATGCTGGCTGCTTCACCAAGATAACGAGAGGTAAAGACAGTCCAAGGTGGGTAGACTGTTGTCCGTGTTGAGCTGGGCTGTGTCCACATCTCTCTGCAGCTTCTTGCAGTCTTGGGCACAGCAGTTGCCATACCAAGCCGTGATACATCCTGATAGGAAGCTTTCTATGGTACATCAGTAATCCAGAGCAATGCCGAGTTTTGCTCCACTTAATCCTCATTTCATCTCCAGGTCCACTGAGGACCATTAGCTCCGCTATTACAATTGGAACACTTGGTGGGTTATTGCAGAATAAACCACTCTCAGAAAGTAAACAAGCAGTTGTATATAAGAATAAATTGACAATCTCATATATATTTCTGATTACAGATACTGAATAAGAGGCTGAGGCAAAAAAAAACCAAGACAATGCTCAATATGTTGACAGTACTTTGACCCTATGAATCTTGCTCATAGAACAAATCTGAGAAGTGTGGAATGCGTTTCACATGGCCCATGCTTTCAGGTGAGACCTGGCGTTATCCCTATGGCCACAACAACCAAGTGCTGTCCCGTCAGTCTAATTGACGCCTTGCGCTCCAGTGGGCGTTTAAGTCGCAATGGCTGTGAATTGTTAAATTGCCTTCAGTGCCTCCAGACCCAATAGTCCTTCGGGTTATTTCGTCAACGGACATTTGATTTCTTTTTGATATATTTCATAACAGAGGCGATTGAAAATAGTGCGTATAAATTTAAATGAAAATAAAGAGTAATGTGTTGTTTAATGGAAAATTGGAAAATAATTTGTTAAAATCCATTTTTCGGACTTAATTGATAAAACAATGAAAATTCAAGATGAACGCTATGTTTAGCCGTGCATAGCATTGAAAACAAACCAAAAGACCGTAAGATAGAATTGCCCCCGTCGAGAAAGTATTATCCAATTACATTACAATACACGAAATAATGTCTTATTTTCCACAAGCATTGCATTATGAAACACATTGTCAACCATTTATTTTGCAGAAACTCATTCCACTTGAGAATCCATTCACTATTGTCATTTACCGATTCCAAGCCCTCAAGTACAAGACAGATCAAACCCCTTCGTCGGTGGCCATGGGGTGATACGTTTTATCTCACACTCCATCCCAGGACACAAGATTGTGAAATGGGGTGTTCTGAATTGCAATAACTCGAGGGAAAGTACGCTTTAAAAACGCTATCTCAGCTTTATGCCACCGTGCTAATGTATCTGCCGTAAAAGTGGGGTTGCCGACATGGATGTGAGAGTTTATTCTATTCCGATTAATAACTAATTTCATTATCCTACATTTCTGGTCCTAAAAAGAAGTAGACAGTGAGATAGATTTTTACGTTGGTTTTACTTTTGCTATATTCTTGAAATCCAGGGAGGCATGTGTTAGGTGGGCAATCAGGTAATCCAATTTTTTTTAATCACACAAGGAGGCAGACAGAAAGGATGAATGTACAGAAATTTTAGCTTAGCTTATCTCACAACGCAATCAATTGTGCAATTAGAAATACTCAAGGTAATCAGAAAATAACAACATAGTTTTGTGAAAGCGAGATGATGTTTTACGTAGTAGAGTTCTTTGCAGAAATAAGAGGTGCACGAGATAAACAACCGGTGGATCTACTATATTTGCTAAATTGCCACATGGTGTGTAATGCGGAAAATGAAGGTCCCTTATGCGCAATGTAACATTTTAGAGCGGAGAGAAGGTTGGCTGGTTAACAGAAGAAAAAAAAACAAAGAGTGAGGATAAGTGGATCTTTTAGTGGAGCAGAGGGACCTTAGAGTGCTGGTGCATGAATCTTAAAAGGTTGGTTTGCAAGTGCAATAGGCTATCAAGAAGGTAAATGAAATGTTGGCCTTATTGCTGCAGGGATTGAATTTAAGAGCAGGAAGCTTATGCTACAAATGTCCAGGGTACTGGTGAGGCCGCCCCTGAAGGACAACGGACAGGTCTCTTCTTACTTGAGAAAAGTTCTACTGGCTTTGGAGGCGGTGCAGAGCAGGGTCGCCAGTTTGATTCCGGAGATGGGGGAGGGGTAGCCTATTAAGAGAAATTGAGTCGGCTGGGATATGCTCGCTGGAAATTGGAAGAATGAGAGTGTATCTTACAGAAACATATAAAATTATGAAAGGAATAGATCAGGTTGAGGCATGTAAATTGTTTCCACTGGTAGGTGAAACAAGAACGAGCAGGTATAGCCTCAAGATTCGGGGAGTGGATTTAGGACGGAGATGAGGAGGAGCTTCTTTTCCCAGAAAGTAGTGTATCTGTGGAATTCTCTGATCAAGGAAGCAGCAGAGGCTACATCATTAAATAAATTTAAGGCACATTTAGATAGATTTTTACATAATAGGGGAATTAAGGGTTCTGGGGAAAAGGCAGGTCGGTGGAGCTGAGTCCATGACCAGATCAGCCATACCCTTACTGAATGGCGGAGCAGGGTCGACGGGCTAGATGGCCGATTCATGCTCTGATTTCTTATATTCTTATCCTGCATGGCAATATGTGGGATGAGGCGCCCCATCGTGATTAGCGCTGGAGCTTCAATATTCAAAATTTATATATATGAATTTCATGTGCAAAACTGTCATTACCAGTGGGATCCGTCTGATCTGCACAACGAAAAATATGTTTTGTAGACAGAACAATGTACGGAGTATTACACTGAACTGTTTTTTTCGAAGAAGATGACTTTCAAATATATTTCACGGCCCCTTTTGAATTTACTAAACATTACATTCTGACGAAACACACTCTTAAATGAAAGCGAAAGATTTTAGATCACTTACTGCACTTTTTGCGGCAAAGATCAATGTCTGTTCAAAGCAGAAAGAAAATAATTACGCTGGATTGCCATATGAGTAAATATAATCAGCATTCGCGACTTTCTTCAATTGAAATTAACCGACTCTACAAACCAAGAATGGCTAAGCATGATCTGGCACACAGTGCACAATTTAATTTAAACACACACATTCGTACCTTATTCTGGAAGTCTCTTTGGTTCATCGTGGATAGCTACCTCTTTAGTGGACGAAACTTCCTCTCTCTCCAAAAAGGTATTGACTTTGTTTCCAAGTATTTACCCAACTCCTTTTTTTAAAGTTACAGATATTCTACAACCATCGAACGTCACCTTTTACACTTTACCTGCTGGAGGTGTTTTCCACCTCAACTACATTCAGCGGATGGAACGATTTGGAAATATGACATATTTGTCGGGCCCTTCCATACCATCCCCTCTCATTTTCTGCTTGTTGAAGCAGCGCATTAGACCTCGTGAGCGCCTCCAAAATACGGAGCCATTTTATGCTGACGAGAAACTTGTTGGATATGATCAATTTCCCATACGTTCTTTCACCTGATATTCTGAACTCAAAAGTTAGCTCGTTTATATATGTTGTGCAGAGATAGAGTCATATAGTTATAGAGAAATACAGCACGGACATGGCCGACCACGGTGCCCACCTAGCTGGTCCCAATTTCCTGAGTTTGGTCCATATCTCTCTAGGACCTTCCTCCCTGTCTACCTGTCCAAGTGCTTCTTGAATGATGTTATTGCACCTGCCTCAACCACTTCATCTGGCAGTCCATTCCATATACTCACTACTCTGTGTGAAAACGTTGCCCCTCAGGTCCCATTTAAATGTTTCTCTCCCATCCTAACCTAGCTTGACCTAGCATGACCAACCTCCATATAACCCCGGCATTCTGTTCCTGGTAGAATCCTCGAAAATCCTCTTTGCACCTTTTCAAATTTAACCACTTCTTTCCTATAACGGGGTGAACAAAATTGTACACAGTACCCCAAGTGCGCCCTCACCAATGACTTATACAACTACAACATAATCATGCAGCTCTTACGCTCAATGCCCTTACGGAAGAAGGCCAGCACCTTTTTCACCACATGTCTGCCTGTGACGCTGCTTTCAGAGAACTCTGCATCACCAGGTCCCTCTGTTCCGTTACACTCTTTAGTGCCCTAACAAGTAGAAGTTCTCGGCTGGTTTGACTTTCCAAATTGCATCACTTCATACTTACGTGTATTGAAAGCCATTGTCACACCTCAGCCCACTAACTTAACTGATAAATATCCTTCTGAAATCTGGGATAACCTTTACTATCAATAACACTTCCTAATTTCGTGTCATTCGCAAACTTACTGAGCTAGCCTTGTGCATTCCCATCCAAATCATGTATATAAATAACGAATAACAAAGGTTACAACACCGACAGCTGCGGCACACCACTCGTCACCGGCCTCCATTCCTAGAAACACCCTTGAACAAATACTCTCTGCATCTTATCTCCGAGCCAGTTTTTAATCCACGGAAACAGCTCTCTCTGGATTCCAAGGGACCTAACCTTCTAACCATCCTGCCATGTAGGGCCTTGTCGAAGGCGTTGATAAAGTCCAAATAAACAACATCCACTGTCCTACCCTCATCTACCCTTTTGGTTACCTCTTCAAAAAATTCTCAAAAATCCGTCAAATACGACTTTCCACGCACAAAGCCATGTTGCCTCCTCGTAATCAGTCTTTGTTTATTTAGATGCTGGTAGATCCTATCCCTCAGATTCCTTCCAGTAACTCCCCTACTCTTGATGTCAGGCTGACCGTTCTATTTTTCCCTGGAGGGTCCTTGCTACCCTTCTTGAAGAACGGAACGACATTAGCCACCTTTCAGTCTTCAGGAACTTCACCAGTGGCAAACGATGAAGCAAGTATCTTCGTAAGGGCCTCCGCAATTTCTTCTCGAGCCTCCCATAATTTCCGAGGATGCACTCTGTCAGACCCTGGGGCTTTATCCACCATACTGTGCTGTAAGTGTGTAAATACCTCCTCTCTGGTGATATGAATGTCATCTAAAACGTCTCCACTTGTTTCCCTTATCTCTTGAGCAACAATGATTTTCTCTTCAGTAAATACCGAGGAGATATTTTCTTCAAATAACCCACCCATCTCCTGCAACTAGAGACATAGGCGGCCCTGCTGATCTCTAAGGCGACCTACTCTGTCCCTAGCCACTCTTTTAATTTTAATATAGCTTTAGAACCTCTTGCGATTTTGTTAACCTTACTTGCCAGATCGATTTCATAACTTTTCTTGGCCCGCATAACTTCCCTCTAAAATGTATTGCGAAACCTTTTTATAGTCATAAACGTATTCACTCGTCCCTGTCCTCCTAACCCAAAGTATACCTCCTTTTTCTTAACAATAGCCTCAATATCTCTTGTTAGCCAAGGATCCCTAAACTTCCCAGGTTTACTCTTCACCCTAACAGGAACATGCTGCCCACGGATATCACACTCTTAAAAGCCTCCCACTTGCCATTCGTTCCTTTCCCTTCAAACGGGCTTATCCAATTGATTTTAATATATCCTGCTTAATTTGCCCAAACTTAGCCCTGCTCCAGTTTAGGATCCTATCCTGTGGATCTGTCCCATGAGTTTTCATCACTATCTTGAAACTAATAAAATTATGGTCACTGGAGCCAAAGTGCTCCCTGTGCAGTTACTTGCCCTGCCTCTTTCCCAGGAAGGAGGACGAGTATTGTACCCTTCCGAGTATGGCCCTGGACGCCGGAAACTTACCTGGTCAATTTCACAAATTCCACACTATCCATGCCCTTAACACACCGGGTGACCTAGTCAATACCGAGGAAATTAAAATCTCCAACTAATGCAACTCTATTATTCTTGGCACTATGAGCAATTTTTCTGCACACATGTTCCTCAATTTACCGCTGACGTTTGATGGATCAATAATACAGACCCACTAGAGTGACCCTCCCCTTTTTTCTACACATTTCGCCCTACTGGACCATCTCCCAAGAATGTCGTCTCTAAGCACAGTTGTTACGTCCTCCCTTATCAAAACTGCAAGGCTCCCTCCTCGCTCAGCTTTTGCATCTGTATCTTGGAACATTGATTTGCTAGTCCTTCTCGTCTCTCAGCCATGTTTGTGTTATGGCTATATCTTCGTAATCCCCAGAGCCAATCCACGCTCTGAATCCGACCGCTTTACCTCATGGATTGAAATAAATGCAATTCAACTGAGTATCCCCCCTTTTAATGTGCCTCTTGCCTTCCTGATAACTGAACTTGCTCTCGCTCGCCGCTATTAACCTATGACTTGCTCCAGCTCTAACTGCCACTCCCTGCCAATCTAGATTAATAATTCTTGTGTATAATCTTGACGATATCATCCTGTTATTTATATTCTTAGTTAAGTTCAGCTTCATTTTCGATCGTAACACTCTGAGCTACTTTCAAGCCGACAGATTACCCCTCTCAGCAACTTTCCTTCTTCGCGCTTGTGTTTGCAAGTGCGCTTAGTTCACTGAGTAGAACTTATTTTCTGATCAACTATCCTCAGATACGTACTTCCCAAAATGCAAAGCAGCAACTTGTTCAAAATTTTATCCACCTCTTTGATGTTCTGTTTTGTTTTGACTTTCATTTGCATGGATCGATTTCCTTGCCAGTAACTTAGTTTTGTTACTTGACATTGAGGTAATTGTGATTTTGTTATGATGTTTCACGAGATTTTTATTTTTGTCGATTTACAACTTGTAAACTCTATCAACTAAATTATAAACTAATCTGTGTAAACTTTGAAGTATTCACTCCATTTATTAATACATAATGTGAACGGGTAATACCGATTTAGTTATGCTCGACTCAAAATCAGAGGAAAGTAAGTACAAGAAATGGAAATATATACAAATTTATAAAAGACTGAACAGTCATAATTGTCGCAATCCATTTCAATGGAACAAATTGAAGCTTTCTATTTCGTATCTAGAAAGTGCAAACGATTTTTGTCTTGATATTAGTATTCCAAGACAAAAGGTTTTCCTTCTCTTTAATCTATTTTGAGGTGACTGTGTGAATAAACGTTCATGAATATATGCTTGGTTTCTCATTTTACCTGTTTTTTGTTCCACCCTCTCTTCTTCTGTACGATGTTAAGTTTGTAATTCAGTAGAGAATAGTAGAATATTAGAACATTGGAAAATAACAGACAGTTAAGTATCATCCCTCCCTCCCCTCCCCGGTCGAGATCAGAGTCACATTACGACGCAGAGCCCTGTCCTTAAATTAATACTGCTTGTTTCTGTGTCGTATTCCTTTTTAATTGTATTTCTATATTCTTCTATATGTCTCTTACCATTTGGAGATTTTCAATTCGTCAATGAGGTTTCTTCTCAGCACAGACTCTCAGAAAACTATCTAAACTGTCCGTGCGTAGGATTATTTCACTGCACTTGCGGTCTGGTCTTTGATCCATCGGAACTAAATTGCCGATTCATGCACTGGGAGCCAAACAGCCGCAAAATATTAGTGCGGCAGGGAAGCCATAGCGGGATGAAGCCTCAAAAAGTAGGCTGGTCCAGCTCTGTGTAGCCTAATGTCCTTTTTCAAGCAACAGACATGACACAATATAAAATGTAAAGCCAAGGTGAGTGCCTCATATAGCTGATCTATAACGTTTGCCGGAAATGGAAGATAATATATAACCTGTGCCACTTTTCAATGACATTGCACAATAATTATGAAATAATGATCACTGCATTCATATAAGTCGATGTATAGCATATACACAATCTTATATCACTGCACACATGAATAGAAGCGTTCTAGTCGATTCGTCATTGAGAGACGAGTGTCAAATATTTAATAATTTTAATTCTAACCTGCATCTTGTATGCGCTTTTCCAATCGTGCTATTTCTGACAGGAAGCATGAAAAGAATATCATCATTGGAATGCGATAAAGTTAACTGGTCTTAATGGTAATGCTTGCAGATTGTTGCTTCCTTCTAGCGCTTCTTTGGTTTTCAATAGCATTTAATTGCATGCTGCAAGACTTGCTATGTTATTGCACAAGAGCTATTAATTTGGCCCTGTCACGATAGCTATCTGTGTTTCATTTTGTTCGTTGCTCCTACACGGAGAATACGGACAGCAATCTAATTTTATGTTACCAGGAATATATTGATACTCCCGGCTATTCATAGTTATTCTTGACTTCTAATGTGCATACAGTGCCCGCCTTTCAAATATTCTGACATCAGATACCGTTAGAAAGACAGGCGACACCATGTGGTTTTAAAGTTTAACATGCTTTATGGCATGGTTCAAGGAAGGTAGTTCATTTCACTTGTATTACGTACATTGTTTAATTTATTAGATAGACTAAATGCAACAAGTAGGCAGTGTAGGCCTTAGTTCCTCATCGGTTGTCTGCTTTGTCTGATTTTTCTTGAATTATTAGAGAGTAATGCTGCTCATTGGCATTATCAATCGAAGAAAATCTCTTGTAAGTGGGTTCTCAGATAAACATTCGTCTAACCTCCCGCAGAATTAAGATGTGTCGAATTGAAACAATATCAAATTTCCACAGATATATTGGCCATGGTGTGGAATTAAGGGCAGGTATTGATGAAGGACCTTTTGGTAGCCTAGCTACCTTGATGTACTTATGTTGTGAAATGATCTGTATCGGTGAAATGCAGAACAAAGTTTTCACTGTATCTCGGTGCATGTGACAATAATAAACCAATTGCCAAATCCCGAAATCCATATTTAAGACTAAAGTACCTTCTGAAATCTAAGGGATATTGGAGGCTAATCCAACAATTTTAGGTTTAATCCGATGCTGAGTCCCCATTGGACACCCGACCTACCTTCTGAAAAAGCCGACTCTGCACCTCGACTTCCGGACCCGACCAGAAGCAGCCGCTCACTCGGGTAAAGTGGAAGGAGAGCTGGTGTACAGGTGAGATTGAAACAATGCTGGTTTGAGTCCCCATTCCCCAGAATAATCCGAACAAACGTCCAGGCCATTGAAAATAAAGTGGATAAACTTAAAGCTCGACTTACTTAGGGACCAGATAGACGGTTTTTTGCTCTGACTTACAGAGGCATCGCTCACACCTGCTTGACCTGATTGTTCCATACAACCTGAGGGCTTCTGAATTTACCGGATCGACCGTACGGCGTCCTCGGGAAACGTAAGAGGTGGAGGAGTCTGCTTCCTAATCAACTCCTCGTCGTGCTCGGACTTGACGTTCCTGATAAGTTCCTGCTCACCAGACTTAAAGTATCTAAAGATGAGCTGCCGCCCATACTATTTGCCATGGGAATTTACTTGGCGTATCCTTAAAGAAGTCTGCATCCTACCTCAGGTGGACGTGAAGTCAGCAATCAATAAACCATACACCGCGATCAATAGCTTTGAAACGGTGTATCCTGAGGCCCTGTTCATCATAGCCGGGGACTTCAGCCAGGCCAACTTCAATAGTGTGCTGCCGAAATATTATCAGAACGTCTCCTGTCCCTCAAGGGGCCAAACACCCTCGACAATAGCTACACAGACATTGAAGACGGTATGACATCCATGTATGGCATGACGGAGGATATGTTTTTGCTCATAACCCATAAGAATAAAACCTTACAAACCATCCTTTTCACTAATGTCTGAACTTCCCGTTACCTTTGTCTTTTTCTTTCATTTGTTCTTCTACAATGCATAAGGTCCATATTAACGTCCAATGCAGACATGCATTTTCCACAATGCTTATCATTTTATTGTGGTTATTTTATCATCCCCTCATGATTGATTCATCAAAAATGTATTTTGCCTGTTTCCCACACAGAAAATAGAGATAAAGGATATTGAAATGGAATTGACCTCGCGCCCTTTCCACACCCTCCACAAAATCTCACAATGCCAGAATTCAAAAGTACGGCGTCTGATGAAAGGAGAGAACAAATGCAAGTGCGAATGCGATGATATTCCAGTGAAATGTTGGAATGGCGAAATTGCCCGTCCAATGAAATTCAAATTAATCTCGTGCTAAAACGGCCGCTTTGCAGATCTCGTTTTTTTTTGAAATCCAGGTTCATTCCATCCTGATGCGCAGTGACGATTCTTTGGGGGGTTGACGTGCCATTGCACTCGAAGTGTCACCACGTGAAGGCAAGTTTCAGCTCTGCTCAGAAAACCGCAGAAACATAACCCTGAAAACTTTCTATGTAATGCCTCAATTTGGAAGATTGTCAATCAAAAGGTTAAATGCGCTTGTATTTCTCTCTGTCAGAAAATGCATAAATATATAATGCCAACAGTATTTCATTGAAACAATTGAGCAGAATTGCAAATATACTTTACTCTTCATCCAGCAAATTACTAAAGGAAGTCAAACGTAAATATTTGTAAAATTTATGTCTTTAAGTCTTTGGAAACAATTATATTAATTACAAGAATGAAAGTTGCCCAATATTTATCTTCACTCATATCACTCACTCTTTTATTTCCAGATAAATATAGACGCAAGTTGTATGCATGCAAGTGCAGACGAAATACTATAACTTTCCAATCTGTTGCCAGATTCAAACGCCGGAGTACAGTCAGGAAAAGGCTGGGGAGAAGCATGCAACTTTCAAGATCTGGACATTCTAACGTGCTAACATGAGTGTCCCCAATATATCCCCGTCTTAGGCGGAGAAATGACGGAAATTTCACCAATGTCTGCTTACATTCCCTCAATGTTTAGGTCAATATGTTAGCAACTTTCAGCTTGTACTTTCTTTTAACCAGCTGATGATGTCATTATATTGCAGTCACAGATATCCTCTGTTGTTTTCAGATTCAAGAACGTTCGGGCATGTTTTAGTCTCAGTGTTTTGGAGAATAAGTTTAATGTATCCTGCAGCAAAACAAACCTTTTACTGTATGGTCTGCTATTTACGCAAAATTACATTAAATCAAAATAAATCGGTTTATATTCATACTCTTATCTTCTGAGGTCTACGTTAGCCTAAAAATGAAATTTATTTCTGCTTGAGTCGAATTTTGACAGTTTTGGTAAAGAGTCCATCTGACAAACATAGTGTATTCCTTTGGACGTGTTTGACATGTCACAAACTTATCGAGGATTAATGCCAGTGTAGTGGCAACAGAAAAGTGTGACATCTGCTAGAAAGATGGAATGCGCTTCGTTAAAATTTCGTTTTCCCTTTTTTGATAAAAGGTAGCTTAGTCGTACTTCAGTTTTTTAAAAATCGTTAGTTATAACCATTCATTACTCGTTCAAATTGGGCTGATTGGAAACCAACATGAACGGAAGGAAATGTCACTTTTGATTGCATTTGAAATGTCACATTTGGTTGCATTTTGTAATTGATCACCAAACTTGATGGCGAATGTAAATAAAAACAATGAACAGCATCCACGTGAAATTGAAGGGCAGGGGTATGGAAGTATTTGACATATTTATTTATTTTAACGTTTGATTTTTTAAAATACTTTGCTATACTTAATTCCAAAGTAATATTCACATTTAAATTATTAAAAAGAACATGTCAATAACGTTTTATTAATGTGCTTGTGTAACATAGATATTAGACGTTTTCTCCCAGTCGTTGCCAGTGGTGAGCTACCTAATGGTTTCCTGAATGTTCTGGGACAGGACATCAACGGTAAGCCAACTTATTTTGCACCTCAGTGGACACCTGGTGGCTGAGCAGCATTAGTTCATTCTGCACTCTGCCTAAACGGAAGATCACACTGAATTTGTAGGCATTGAAGCAGCAAACAGGAAGTGGGCCTAATCCAACATTATCAACTCTAGCGAAAAACAATTGTGATTGCAGAGCGTATTGCTGCTAAATGTGGGTTTCAACTCCTTCTTGATGGCGCTGATGTCCAAGACCATTTGGAAAATAATGATGCGATGAAACAATTGATGATCATTAAAAAAGTCAAAACAACAAATTGGTAACACGTGTTTGTTATAAGAAAAAACAACATTTGGAAGGATTACACACAATGATTCAATAAAATAATAACAGAAAAAATATATATGATTTGCACCCTGGCAATTAACTCATTTACATAAGTCGGATGACGAAATCAAGTTTCACGTGCTTGAGATTTCAAGAAAAACAGGAAATGCTGGAGTTATTGAGCAGGTCGGCTAATACGAGTGGGGAAGAAAACTGAATGAGCAAATAACTTAGAAGACTTTTAATTCCATCTCTTAATGTCCGATGGAATGCCATAGATCTGCAAAGTTAACTCTGTTCCAGTCTATCTTCACCTAGTTAACATTTATTGCAGTGTCTGTGTTTATTTCCAATAATTGAAGTCCCTCTGCTGGCAAAACCAGATGGAAAGTGCATGCGTCCTCTTGCCTCAGCCGCATTTGAATCCTATTGGTCGAGTTAAATGTGTGCCAGCCTTCCGGCTTTCCTGACTTAGGCTTTGCGTTGATATCCTTGGAAATCGGAAGCCCTCCTCCACCATCCTTTCCCACCAAAGTATTGCAATTATCTAGTTATTCTCCATTCAAGTATCGCCACGTCACTGACGTGGAGGTTACAGAGAACTGGATATGAACATAATATTCCGGCAGTATTTGACGCCCTTAGTGTCTCTTTTTTTTTCAACACAGATCAGGTATAAATAACAGATCAACTCACAGCAGTAGGCAAGAGTAAAATGAAAAGCTGATTACTAATTATCCTTTCATTGAGCATAGATCCTTGGAAATATTAATTTAGAACAAATAATCGGTCTGTTATTTTCCCCATAAGTACAACAAATGCGTCATCTCACTTGGAGGTACACTGTATTTAGTTACTGACCTTCATCAAGTAGAAAACCTTTCATTCGTTTTATTTCTAGAATGAAACGATAATACTTGTGATGCATAGATGTGGTATGTCTGCTTTATTTCCACTTGCCATACATGGTGCATTTTTATCTTGTATAGCTTTATTTTCTGCGGATTTATAAAACGTAGCTGCAACATCAATATTGTCTCATTGTGACCAGTTTAGATATTCTTATCATTTAATCGGCATTGTTCAATTATCTTGACCGTAATTGATGATAGCTAAGAGGAGGCACTGTGGGATTTTGCGGCAGATGGCGTACAGTCAAGAGTTATGGTTAATTTAAATGTTATCATATAATTGGTTGGTTTCCAATGTGAGATTAATTTCATGAATATTGCTGAGCATGCTTCATCTTCTCTCTCTCCATTCTTTCATGATTTTGCCTTCTATTTCATTTATGATTCGGAAAAAGCTGACAACTGGGACCTTCATGGGACATTTTTCTTGACAGCAAAAACAAAAACAAAAACAATGTTATGCTCAATTACAATAAAAAAAACCTCCAAAACAGTTTGCTGCCGTACTACTTTTATTGTGTCCTGATGTTTGTCCAGGTGTGAAACGAAATCTTGGTTTTCCACTTTTATCATTCTGCATATTTATGTCTAATATCTTCTATTGGATCAATAAACATGTAATGCTACTTACAAGTATGACAGTATAGGTATGAAAATGCGATGAAATTTATTTCATACTCGCGCACTGCCTTGACTGAAAGAATGGTCGCTATTCCTTCAGTGGCATTGGTCGAAATCCCAAAGAAACCAATGGGATCAACTTTCTTTTTCTGAATGATTGAGCAGTTTGAATCGATGCTCCCCCTCCAAAGTGTAAATTGTTATCAATCAATTCTAATTATTTAAGCAATGCCCAGCTCCTTTAAACAAATAAATCAAAGTAAGTGAGTGACTAATATTATTGCATAGACGTTTTCTGTCAGTTCTGGTGTTCAAGCAAAACAAGTGGCACCCAGCCATTTAACCGATTGCGCATCTGGACCATCGCGCTTACAATATCAATTATCCGGGTTCAGAATTTACAGATGAATTTTGAACTTCGAATCGATCAATTCAATCTGCCGTGGGAGTGGACGTAGAGACTGAAAGTAGAAAGCCACCTTGTGTGTAATAACCGAAATTTATGTTCATCGTATATGTCATGGATCCATGATTCAGGTTAGCCTAGCTATGGGATCCAAGGCCCTTTGATTCAGTCGAGGTGGTGCGAGGACGGATATGAATCTTCCGGGAATCCTGGGTTTTATTTGACCAATATGTGCTTTCACATGTACACCAGGTACGGACAGGCATGCGGGGTCCTCCCTCCGTTTAATGGGACCGATGGGGAAAGGTGTAATGTTATTGTACTGGAAAATGTTTGCGGGGACTGGAAGGTCTTCAAATAAATAATGCCTCTTCGATGTTATTTTTGAACTTGCAAATAGTACTTCGACATGTTGTCGTAAGACCACATCCGACTTTCATGAATACGTAGTTCAAAACGAATATATTAATTCATCCATGAAAGAAAATAACGAATTGATTACTTTCTCCTGGAAAAGTAAACACAAACTGCAGGTGATGAAAATCTGAAGCTGGGGTTTGTTGGAGAGAACAACTGAGGTGTTTCTGACCGACTGGAATCCAAGGTTGCCGAAGAGAAACAACGCTTTCGGTGTTTTCCTAATAAGAACTGAACACGGAGAGTTAGAGGAAGAGTGCAAAGCAAAAGTCAACAAAGTAACATACCAGAAGTGTGAAATACAGAGCAAAGTAGTTACTGGATAATTGAAACAAAAGAGAACGTTGGATCGTTCCCACTGTAACGCCCTTCGCCCGTCCATCACCACTTACTTGGCCTATTCCTGTGCAAATGCAGTAAACTATCCCTTCACTCCATCCCGGATCTGAACTGTCTTTGCAATGCAGTCGCAAGTCACTTGTAATTTTTTCAATCGAATGTATTCAGTTCGCTGTTCGTGGTGTACTCGCCGCTGTATTGGTTGAACAATATACAGATTGTTGTCAATTTTGCAGACCAGCTCCATTCACTTTTCAAGTGTATCCTGAGTTTAAATTCCCCTGTCACTTCACACCTACACCACCCCTTCCAGATAAACCCAGCGTAACGTCAAGGAAGAAGACGTGGACATAATACTGAATTCAACAATATCAGATAGACAGCTTTCCTACATTTTTCAGAACTGACCAGTCATCCGCATATCACATGAATTCATCTGCTCTCTTTCCACAGTTGCTGCGAAAATTCCGTAGTATTTCTAGTATTCTCCCTTGATTCAGATTTCTAGCAACGGTTAGCTTCTGTACTCCAGAGTGTTTCTTCTCTCTCTCTCTCCCTGTCCTTAAGTGATATGATCGTTCTATCACTAGATGGCAGCAAAGGCACGTGAATACTTTCCCTTTGTTCTATCCACGATCACCTTTCCACCAGCCATCTCCCTGTACGTTCTTTATGTCTTTAAATACATTGTCTTCTCAGTTTTCCAGTTCTGATTCACGGTCATTGATCTGAAACTCTTTTTCCCTCTTCGTTGATGCTTCCTGCTATGATGAGCATTTCTGGCACTCCAGCATTCATGGACATCCATCTCTGTATTGGTGGAGAGTTAATTTATTTTTCCAATAACTTGCTCTGAAAATTAGGCAAGTTTGACCCATTGATAACTTCCCGAAAACAAGCGAAAGTAGTACCTAAAGGAGTACTACTACTATTTTTGTATATTTTATCATGTGTACATAAATGAGATTTTTCTGGACGTTTGCCTGTCTCCTTGAAGTGAAGCCGTTTCTTTTCAGTTGAGGTGTGTATTTCCCCAGTGTTTAGGGTCCAGGTACATAATTTCACAATGCTCAATAGAACTCGGAATTTCTTTTCAAATAATTCAATACATATGTAATAATAAATTGTGATTATTGATAGTGATGGTGAACCGATTAGGCACTTTATGGAAGGAAATCTGCTTTTCTTGCATGAAATTGCTCATACATTAGGAGACGTGGTTCACATTTTATCAACCTGTGAAGTGGCATGTCGTTAACCAATTTATTAAGATTTAGACATTAACTGCAGATCTTGCTTGGTCTCACAACATTACATGATTGAAAAATTACCAAGACGTTATGTAGATAAAATGACGTATCTCCGTCTCAGTCATTTACATTTACCTCCTTCTTTCGCTTTCAGTTTTTCTTCTGCAAAGCATAAAGTCCAAATAACAGACAGTTCATGCAATATTATTGCGCCTGCATCACATATTATTCCACATTTGAAAACTTCGTTATTTCGGTGTTTTCAGTGTCGACGTTCTTCGCAAAGTATATGAAAGTGACATGAATGATCTGGTCCTGCTTTGTGTTGTCTTCCATGACGTGCAGGGATCCCAAAATCAGTTAATTGTTGATAACCAATATAGACTTAAAAAGGCAAAGCAGTTGCATTCCTGAATATTTTACACTCTTGTTGATGTATGAAGGGAGAATCCTTTTTGTTTTAATTGTGCGGCTCATCTGAGATCATTAACTCTGGTTTATAAAATTATTGATTAGAAATAAATCCAAATTCACGTCAAGATGCAATCATTGTTCCCTGAACAGAATAAAGATTTTAACTTTCTGTAAAAGGAACTAAAATATATCAAATATATCTGTAATGATATGAAGTAGCCAGGTATGATGCGTTTCTTCCTCCTCACTAAAGGCATTGCAGAAAGTTCCTTTATTCAATGGTGAGTTTGGACCTAAGAGACAGATAAGAGGTGCCCACCAAACGGTGGAGGTATATATTGTAAAACATAGTCACATACGCACTGGATAATGCCAATAGTTTTCTGCACTAAACGACGGCTTGCAGACACCATAACCCGGCACCTCAATACATTTACTGTGCTACACACAGCACAACAGTTGTTTAAGCACATTCTTCATTAGTATAAAATACACTTCCTTAAACAAATGTAGGAAACTTTAACTTCAAGCTGACCTGTATCGTTATAAAGCTTGTTTATTCTTTTTTTTTCTGGAAGAAATGTCGTTATCAATATCCATGGCGTCTGCATATCTTTCATACAATGTTTCTCTTTCTGTCTGTTGCCTTCTTATCTGATATTATGCTTTATTGCATCTAACGTCAGCTACTCTGTGCTGACTCAGAAATGACTATACTCATTCCTACAATTTCCGAAATCATCTCACTTATCTCGTAAGAATTATTCGTATCTTCACCTTTCTGTCTTTGATCCGCAGCTTGTCTGTTTATAATAGTGCAAGTCAGGGATCTCCGTAACATCACAGCTTCATTTGCAAAACGGATCCCATTTTACCCATTTATTCTGTAAATTTAATTCGTGACATATGATCATTGCACTTGTTGTCATTTCAAATCAAGCAGATTTTTATATATACCTGAAAGCACGGAGCAGCTTCACTGGCCTATTAGTTTGTTAAAGTCTTGTTACCAAATTGATGTGGAGTATTTAATTTCGTATTTTTCCGAAACATTATTAACATGACCATTAATTGTGAATAGTCGTATACTAGTCTACGGAACTATTTCCATCTGGAGCCTTATGCACTCTATTCCTGGTGCTTGTTCCTTCTTGACGCCCAAACACCACTTGTACACGTCGCTGGACAGCCGTGAAAATCAGACGCGATTACCTGTTTTTTCTTGGTTCAGTCGTTCTTCTGCAAAGTGGAATTCAAAATCAACCAACAACCAAGTTAATATATTTGAAAGACATTTGCGATGTGATATTTCGCGTAGTTTTTTAGTCTGCTTTAAATATGACTGCAGAATTTTGCAGAGCATATAATCATGACATAACATAGGTAGATTAACTTAAGTTACTACATCATGTAAAAGTGCGAAATTAAATTATATCTTGCAAAAAGACGATATTTTAATTAGGCAAATCAAATAATAGCAATAATATAGCGAAATATAATATAATATAGTAGTGTGTTGTCCTAATTTACTGACCGACATACAAACGATTTAATTTAATCATTCAATAAATCTCAAATACTGCTATTTATGAAATGTATAGGACTTTGTTTAATTTTATGTTCTGACCTTCCATTTGTAGAATCTTTGCGAATCGCCGTATTTCTAGAACGAACCATATATAGTCATGATCATTACTCATGTCAAATTCATTTTAATTTGAATTTAAGTTGCATTTACATTTTGTTTGTTTTCATCTTGGATGTATATCAGTTTTCCTTCGACTATTGCCATTATTGCTTTTTAGGCCAATTAATAATCATTGGCTGAATGGTTACACAACCATGCATTGACTGAATGGCCTCCTTCTGTGTCGTATAAAGTGAGGAGGCGACATTTATGTTTAAAGTACAAATAAACCATCTTATTATTAACGTTATTGTTTACAGTCAGGCAAAGACCAGTTCAATTAATTTGTTCGAGGTTTGTGTCCCATGCATAATCTGGAAATGATTAGAAGAGGTTAACCAATGCAATCCAACTGAATTGCAGATATTTCTTGCTCCACCAATCAATTCCGTTCGGAGCACGACAGCAATACACCAGGAAATCACACAGAGCGATCGGCTATCACGATGGAACTTCAGTGTTGGCACGAGAGTCCGAAATTTGTCAGTGGCTACGCGAGTATTTTTCAGCAGTTCAAGAATAAGAGCTCACCAAAATCTCCACCATTTTTTAAACGAATATAATCTGCAGTTTCCCTGCTTCTTCGAATCTGTTTAATTCCGCTGGGTGTTTTCTCACGTTCTAACCACCAGTGTGTATTTCTTTAAATTTAACATAATGAAATTTTCTCAGCACAGCAGAGGTTTTGAATGTTTCTGATTGCCGGAGATATTAATAAATTTATCACTTTTAACAGGCGATGTCGTAGCAGTGTTGGCTGTCAGAGCATGTCTGTTAATGGGACATGATGACTACGTGTAGAATGCAATATGCTGCGGGTGACTGCCAACCTAACAGACAAGGAAATATTGAGATCGTGAGTATTACTCTGCTAAGACATCATGGGCACTTCTTAACGCAAGATGAATATGTCAAAAATGTTTTAATTCCTCTTGCCCCGGATTTGTCATTGTTTCTTTTTAGAGCATTAGCCAAGTGATTCCATTTAACAACCCCCTAAGCCAATTAATCTTTAAATTTTGCTTCCTTCTGTGTTGATTCTGCTTAATTCTATGCTAGCATCACCACCTGAAAGGTGAACAGTTTTGTATTGCTTCTCGGTTCTAGTCATGATGTAAAGGCACAAAGGAAAATCTCGATGTTTCAGATCAGGTATGCTCTTAATTGTACCTTTGGGGTAAATAGCCGCATTTTACCGGATATTTTCCATCAAGGTATACACGGAGAAAATAGTAAAATCAAACCACTGCTGAGATTCACTGTCTTTAGTGCACACCAGTCCTTACCTAATCGAGGGCCAAAAATGCAGATTTCCCCCAAATCAGAGAAACATCTGAAAAGACGAACTGAGAATTCAGCAGTGAATTCACCCCAGTACCTTATAGTTACGGCCACAGCTTTTCATCTCCGCACAGGTTTTAAAGAAGGCAAGGCTGGAGACACAGTCTGCCAGATTCGAAATTTTAAGGAATTATGATATTAATGACATTTTACACCCAGAAACATCTATGCGATGTTGATATTAATTTAATATTTTAAATAATTGAAAAGTAAAGTGAATTCAATTGAAGCAAATAAATCATGAAAACACATTCAAAGATTGCTAACCAAGTGAAGGGAAGTGCTGCCATTAATTACCCTCCCGGAAAATTTACACTCGAATAAAACCTTCAGTTATAGAGATGATAGGCATAAGTGAATAGCTCAGTGTAATGCTGGTGGAACTCAGCACAACGGGGAACAACGGAGAGCATCCAACTGAAGTCTATTGTCTAGACTGAGGGTCAATATTACTGGGAGACGTACGTAATCATGCCTGGAATTTATGGTAGATCGGTGTAATTTCCCAAGAATTGGGAGTGCCTGGTCAATGACAGATTCCCTTCTAAGTGTCCGCCAGTCATTACGGATTAGCTCAAATTTAAATCTGGAATATATACAGAAATGCAGAGAATATCGCTGATCCAATACCTCGATTTGCACGTGGATTGAAATATGCAATACATTTTTTGGAGTAATATCGTGACTCAAAAGTAAGTGACGGATTTAACAGGTCAACTCCGTTAAAGAAAACGGTTGCGAAGCATTCAGCTTCAGGAAATGTCAGTAGAATTTCTCGTTTGATCAAGCTGTGCAGGAAAGAGCAGCGAGTGAATAATTCTATGTAATTACTATTTGATATGGAGAACGACTGCGTAAGATGAATTTGAGGATAGAGTCCACTAAAAAGCAAATCCATTCCGCACTGACACCATGGCGAAATGGATTCTTGCATTTGAATATTTTATCCAGTTTTGTTTACCTGATTCTTTATTTCTCAGTTGTTCTTCTTCGGGTCATAATATGCAAATAAACATGCAAATCATATGAATATTACAGTTTATGCAAATTATGTTTTCGTAACAACATTTCACAAAGCAAAAATGCACTCTTTATGAATAGAGGATTTTAACTCTATTCAATCACTCATCTGTTGTAAATGAATACGTTCCTGAAATCGTCACATAATGCCACCAATAAATTTAAGTAGCATGTTCATATGCAACCATGTAAGATAGACTGATGCTGTACTGCACGACAAAATATTTCAATTTAATAGTTCCGTGAAAAAGTAGCACAAGCTTAATCTTTATACCAACCTAAATTTTCTTGTAACTCTATAGATCGTTTTATTTCTGGAATGAAACACGGATATTGATCATTGAAATACAGGCTATAAATTTTCTAGTTTTCAGTATATTTTGCCAATAATGTTTATTTAATTATTATTTTAAACTTTTCGTTCATTGGATTTGGTATGTTCATTACCATTGTCTGCCTTGTGAACGAGTGTTTAGTGAACCTTCACTGGCTGATTCAGACTGCTACAAAGTAGACCCTCACTTTAAGTTAAATCGGTTTTCCCCCGAAGAAGTTGGATTATTTTCTCAACGATGCAGCCTGCAACCGATGTAACTTTACATTGGTTCGGATTAGTCCTTCGAAATAAGCATAGCGTTTCAGCGAATTAGTAGGATTGATTGTCATACATACTCGGACGTCTACGACGTCGAAATCTATATGGAAGCTTAGAACTGGCAGACCAATTGGGTTGCCGCTTAACTGTATGTGGTTTTGAGCAAAGGCAAACGAAATTGCAGAATTCTTTAAGATTTAACCTGAGGGAATCTGCTTGCATTTTCTGTGCCAGATTACAACCGTTGCAGCAACACAGAGCCTGGAAATGTGAACTGAACCTTTAAACTATCAACAAAAAAAAATATAAGGCAAATTTAATTTTGTGAATGATTTATGAATGTTGCACTTTTAATCATTTTAACGTGTTCGGTAATATTGCTTTGAATTGTTATCTGTTAAAATTTACTAGACTTTATTAATTTCTTTTTCACCGTTTAATTGTTATTTTTAAGAGGCTTGACAGATTTGACTTCAAGCAAAGTGCTGAAGGTGAAGTTTTCGTTTTTTCAATTTCTTCGATAACGGTCACACAGGCGGAAATTATTCTGGCCCATCGCGTACATCACAAAATTTCTTCTTTCAGTAATGTCAGTGGTTACTGCGGGATAAATGCACATCAAAGCATAGAATGCAGGCGTTGAATCTCAGTATGCAAAACACATACAGATTGAAAATCAGGGCTGTATTAAGGCAATCGAATATTATAACCATTATACAATTTTCCTGTACTTTCTGCAGTCGACGTAGTGTATCATGCATAATTTTAAGGTGCATTTCATCCAGGCTTTGTATTGAAACATCGAACATAATATTAGCTGACAGTTTGTTACATGTTGTTATATTTATGTCTAATACATTAATTTTAAGGTTTCAGTTCTGAATTTTCTGGTACAAAGACGAAATGTTCAAAAGGAAGCCGTCAGTATAATCTAAAAGTTAAACAGTGGATTGGCTGGTGAAAATATCTGATACGGCAAGCAAAAATTGTGAACAATGGAATGCAAAAGTACTTTTCGCCGCACCTTGATGGTTAGTTCGGGTGCAAAGGGTAGAAGATGATGAATATATTTCAACTTTCGCTTCTCGCAACTCACCTTTATCGACATACTTTGGACAATTAACATCATCAAATTCTATACAGACGTATGAGTTTGAATGACAAGCCTTTGAAGAGGTATATTCGGTTCTGGTCATTAATGATTGTGAATCTTTTGGTTTATATCATTCCAATGAATACATATCAAATAGTTTCTTGTTATCATGGCCTATTCGTGTTGTTTTAGTACATATATAACAGACTCATGCTCACAAAATTGATTAGAGAGAATGTGAGAGTGAAATTAATGATTTTGTTGAGATTAAGGGCAGTTTTCTGGATTGGAGAACGTGTATTGTAATAGCTGGTTAGAGAATCTTGATTAAAATATTATATATGCAGAATAATTCTCGCTTTGGCACCGTTATAGATCCTACTTTAAAGAAGATTTTTCTCCCTTCATTCCGATTGCATTCAACTGTTCCATTTTATTTTACCGGACATATATCTTTACCTGATTCTTTTTCTTTCAGTTGATCATCTTTAAGGCATAAAAGTACAAATGGACGTTTAATGCCGATTGATTTTATATTTTGTGCAATACGTTTGTTTTTAATCCTTGTTGAGCTTATTAAGCCATTGAATAAATGTTTATGCTAATATATTCTAAAACAAACTATAGAGACAATGCACTAAAATTCATTCACATGGTCCATCTGTGCGACTTGCAAAGTAAAGGTCGCAAATCGTATGCAGAAAGATTGCACTTTAGATTAACATAATTATGGACTGTCACCGACGCTGAGAAACACTGTGGCGAAGCTATCAATGTGATCACTTTATCGAAGTTAAACTCCTGACATTTCTGACCGTATTGCGAGGAGCTTCGACGTCCAGGCTAATATGAACGGTATGAACTTATGACTGAACTCTGTTCGTATTTTCCTTGCTACGGTCTGCCACTGAAGTTTGCATTGAATCCAGTGACAGCACAGGATCTCCCTGAGATTCCACAAGGTTTATGCCGAGCCAGTGTAAGTCGACATAAAGGACCACAGGCCCATTCAAAATGAAATCCGTCCCTTACAAGATAAACGTTTCTTTTTTTAAAAAAAAAGGTTAGGCTTTGAAAATATTACTTGGCTCCTTTTTATATCCTTTATGTCTGAGCTCAGCAGAACGTGACAACCTGAGTATTAACTTTATTATTTCACCTCATTATTCTGGCACAAGATATGCATTTAAACAGATGTTGTAGGTTTTTTATTAAATAGTTTACAGTTTCAAGATAATGTGCTCAGTTGACGTTTTCACAATTACTTTTCCGTAAAACTGATTGTGTAATTCGCGTTTAACAATTTTAAATCACATTCAGGAGCGTTGAGATTTTAACAACCGACCTCGGAAATTTGCCGTCATGTATGTTTTCCCCCGCAATGATTCCTGGGAGGAAGGTAATGTAACTTGCCTATATAATTTTGTTTGGTTTCTTCCAACCATTCACTGCATTCTAATTGAAGTCCACGTCAGCCGAGACTTTGTAGACTCCGTGAAGAGACGCATCGTGTTTGGGGATTGGAAAGACTGCACAGGACCACGATATAAAAAGAATATGATTCTGAGACTTGAACCAAACAACATTTTCGGATATTGTTTTGTTAATTGCCATCATGTAAGTGAATTCTGGACACTCTCAGGACCAAAAGCTGAACTCCGAAAATATTCACGGATATCGGCTCCTTTCGGTCTGTGAACTCAATTGGATTCTGCTGAAATGCAAAACTCTTGGCAGTATGAATACCTGACGGATCCTGCAATGTTACACTTGATATCCTAGTGATACAATTAGTAATTTTAAGGCTTTAAGAAAGAAAGTTGAGATGTAATCTCGGCTTAAAATGTGAAATTTGTGTTTTGCCAGAAACAAACAACAACGTCAAAAATGTGCACACTGAAAGAACGCAAATCTGAAAGTGTGCCTTATCCAACTGCTAAAGTGAGTGAGAAGTTCCAAAAATAGAGCCATTCCTTACATTGTCTGTAACAACGACTTTGCCGGTGGCCTGGTTGATTGAACGTAGGGCCCTCACTGCTAAGGGATGTCGTTTGAATAAGCTCCTGTGAGCAGGGACTGAAAGTCACCGGCCTATTTCGAATTAAAATAAATCCAACAAATAGGACGTGGCGCATTCTGTATCAATCAAATAGTTTTACCCCAAAATTCCATGATTTGTTTCTTGATTTTTCTATTTGAGCTGCGCTTATTATGATATATTTCTTTTTTATTTCATCTCATCAAGTTTGAAATTTGATCGGATGTCTATTTGTGTACAGCCGTAAGCCTCGTTGGAAGCATTAATTAACCACAACTTGTCAGTGATTCGATGTTAAGCAAAAACCTTTGACTGATTCCAAATGTGTTCTCGTGGTGAAATCACATTTGCTGACATACACGTCCTGCAATTGAAAAATGTAGTAAATACATTGAAGGTTTGAAGACCTTTTCTCTCCTTTAGGATACGAAAAACAGAAATGTTTAATGCCCCTGCCTTTTCGAGTATCAAATATATTTCTGTACTGACTGGCGCACCATGTTTGAAGTAAACATACAGTCATTTAGAACATTTGGCTGCATCTAAACGTTTTTCGTAGAACAAGGGAGAACGTAAAGAAGTGGATTCACATTGAAATTCATATGGTAATACACTCCCATTTCCGCATAAGGCATTTGAACATTAATACAGTACTAAACATTCACAACACTCCTTAACAAATTTAAGCAACTTAATCATTTTTTATTCTGACCTTTAAATTCATGGAGCTTCGTCAATCGTTTTATTTCTAAGATGAAAGAACATTAAACTTGTCATTATTAAGGTGAATACGTACGATTTTCACGGAATCATGAATATCTCTTGTACTCTTCAATTTTCTACGTAATTGTTCAACATTGCCGCCTGCGTGGATTTTCCCTCAACCGTTATTATTTCTGGCAAAGAAAAGTACCCCACTCCTTTTACTTAGCATTCTGAACTTTCTATCTGCCCGAATCTTTGCGAGTTTATTTCATTTTACTTCTTTCTGATACATTTCTAAAGGAAGATATCAACATCGTGCAGAGTTTTTGTCGGCGATGTCAATATTTTGTTGCAGGTGGATCTGATCATAGATTCCTGTATACACATCTCCCCGTTACCATCTGCATAAGGTTTTGCACGAAGTTCAGAGGCGAAACACTAACCCTGTAAACCATAGCATACGGACTTAGATACTTGGTCGCAGCTCCGCTGGCTTATCCGTTCATTTCAGTGAGAGATATTTTGGTTACCAAGAAGGTTAAAATTAACATATAATTTATTGTTAACTTTTCCTACTTTGAATGTTGTATTGCATTATATTAAACTGGTTGAGAATATTTAAAACCAGAACTTTTTTTTAAATTAGTGCATTGACTGCTTTAGAAGTTGTGTATAACCATTTAAATGCTCTCACCTCGAAAAGCAGACATGAAGGGCATATAATGGAGTCTCCACTGTCGGCTGTTTTAGAGTCAGAGAGGACTATAGCACAGAAACAGGCCCTTCGGCCCTTCAATGCCGGCCTGGTTTTCTGTCTAGTCTCATCTACCTGCACCGGACTCATAGCCCTCCACACCTCTCTCATACATGCACCTATCCAAACCACTTAAATGTTACAATTGAACCCGCATCCACCACTGCCGCTGATAGGTAATTCCACATTCGCAACACACTCTGAGTGAAGATGATTCCGCTCAGATTCCCTTAAATATTTCACCTTTCACCCTAAACCTATGAACTCTCGTTCGGGTCTCACCCAACCTGAGGGGACAAAAGCCTGCATGCATTCGGCCTATCTATATCCCCCATAATTTTGTAAACCTGAGAAATATCTCCCCTCATTCTCCTGTGCTTCAGGGAATGAAGTCCTAACCTATTCAACCTTTCCCTATAACTTAAGTCCTCAAGTCCAGGCAACATCCCTGTAAATTTTCGCTGACCTTTTTGAAGCTTATTGATGCATTTCCTGTAGGTAGGTTACCAGAACTGTCCACAATACTCGAGGTTTGGCCTCAACAACGTCTTATACAACTTCAACATAACATCCCAACTCCTGTACTGAGTGCCTTAATTTATGAAGGCCAATATTCTCTCTCTTTACGACCCTATCTGCCTGTGATGTCACTTTCAAGGAATTATGGATCTTTATTCCAACACCTACCGCACACCTCAATGCCCTACCATTCACGGTGTAGGGTTTGTCTGTAGAGTTCGATATGCTGTGCGCTAGTGACGGATCTGCTATAAGTATGGCTCGGACAATACTTGTTCATGACCTGTTCATTCTGTTTTTCTTTAGCCAGATGAATTTAAGATATTAATAGCGTAATTGAGTATGCACGCGACGCATACATGTGCTTTTCCTCATCCAGTACAAACCAGGAGTTTCTCAACCGAGTTATAGAGCAGCAACAGTCCATTGTCATGGAGGCCGATATCTTGCATGCATTCTGAATTTGGGTTACTGCTGAATTCTTAATTTTATTATTGCTTTTATTAAAAGGGTTTTGCAAAGCAATAATAAAAGTTCAGTTGGCCTCCCAAGGTTACTTTTCACACTTCATTTACTTACGGTATATATGCCTGCTGCTGTGGATATTTATTATTTAATGAATAATGTTCAGTGGAGGCTACAACTATTTCGTATTACTTCATGATGATCGACGTAATGGAAAGGTACAAATTGCAATTAAACATTTAGGATTTCTTTACTTTGCAAATACTTCTATGAAGTTACTAATATGATGTTAATGAAGTTTTACTTCCCAGTCCAACAGAGCTATTTTTTAAATCTATAGAATGCAAGGGTATATGAAGCGTGACTATCCAATCTAAAACATTGCAAGCGATATTACGTGAAATAAAATTCTTCGATGACATCTATATGTGTCAAGTTTATTCGAAATTTAAGAAGTAGAATAACGAGGTTTATTTTGTCGATAGAATGCAGTGGGAGCATGTTTTAAATCGTGCTGATGTCCGGATGTTTCTTTTTGGTTTGCACTTCCTTATATATCCGAATTCCTGCTTGCAATCACCGCTCTCCCTCCACCCGACATTCCTTCCTGATTCTAATGTTTTAAGTGGTGCTGCACACTTCATAGTAGCTTTTTAGCTTGTCTCCGGCCATAGTTGGCCCATCCAGCATAAAGATATTTATTGCTATGGTGTTCCATGCAGTAGCTGACACTGTGTGAGACAAAACATTCATTCAAATGGTTTCTTTCGTTCATTTCTCCTCTGCTTTATTTGTTATTATCAGTTGAATTATTTTATTTCTCTATTTATCTTTGGGATATGAGGGCTTTTGTTTTCCCTATTTGCCCTCGAGAAATGTTGGTGATTGAGATAATCTTTATTACATGTTTTTCAGGAAAAATTGAGAGACATCTTTTAATCAATTAATTGCATGCATTTCAACTCTTTCCAAAAGTGTCTGACCGTGTAAAAAGCATACTAAGTGGATTCACAGTCAGGAGTCTTTCACGACAGTCGGGTAGGATGTCGCTAAGTAGTTGTCCGATGGCCAGTGACAGCGGTGGAACAACTTCAGGCCATTTGGATCTGCTAAGCAGCCAAAATTAAGTGTAATCTTGGGAATCTCTGGTACAACCTGTGTCACCAAGTTCAATCGCATCCAACAGCTCAGTACTACGATGATCTGTTTTCCTTTTGACTAAAGAAATAAATAGGTAATGTTCAGCGTGATTGCAAATTGATAAATTGATGAATGTAATGCTATAGCATGAGTTTGGATGGAAAATATTCATATTAATTCGAACAATAATGAAGCCTTTCCTTTTCGCAATGGTAAAGTGGAACAGTGTTTTTACTTCTGCTGCGCATTTCTTGTTACCTGCTTCTTTTTTTCTCAGTTGAACTTCTGCAAATATGGAAGTACAAAACAACTTTCTGAAATATCAATATCCCATTTTCAGTAGGTTGTTTCGTTTATTTGTAGCATTACTGGGTAGTCTAAAGACATATCGTTGAGGCAATATCAGTCAATTATTGTAAGCTTCTTGTTAATGGAATAAACATCGAAATCTGATTGTTTTTTTAAATTCTTTTCCCATTCTTACCCCAATGTTGTGCTGTAATTGGGCAAAAAGATAATGATCAATGGCTCTCCAAAATTTCGGCCTTGTATGAACGCAGGTGAGGTACACCGTCAATTGAAGTGAACTCGAATAAGCGAACAACACCACCGCCTAGCGATCAACCTTGCTTCTAATTCTTTCTTCGATTCAATTCAATTTGAGTGTGTCATTCAACAATTCTCCGAAGAAACCCTCTCTGATTATCAAGTAAGTTTCAGGTGTAAGGGCAGCTAAGGCCACCTGGTCGATGCTCTTAGCGACTTCAAAACGTTTTTATTTTCTACGGCACTAAAAGCGTAATTTGACTTTATTTGATGAACTGACATCATTTAAGCTGATGATTAAATTTCTGAAATTGTGTGATTTGAATGATCATAATGACTCAGAAAAAATTCTTCAGTTGTCGAATCTGTGTGCAAATTGAAGGACGAGCAATACGCTTTGTATAGTTTGAGATGGACATGCGATTCATATTGACGGAGCACTTTACCCTGGATGACCTTTCAAGCACTCCATCAGGCAATTTGACATGTGCTATGTGTACGAGCCACTTGAAATAGCACTAGGAATCGTCTTAGCTAGCGGTCGATAGGATAACAATTTGGAAGAAATAAGTTTCTTTCATTTGCTAAAAGTTACATCAAAATTTGTCCAAATGTATTAACTATTTTCCACCTGTACAATGCAACCATGTGCAGAAATTCGCATCAATTGCAGTTGTAGCCTCTGAAAACACCCAAAATGTGACTGTAATGAACCACTTCGTCCAGCAACAACTGACGAAAAAGATGGAAGGGTGAGCATACAGGGAAGCCTGTTTCAAAAAATTGGTCTCACTTTCACGGGTCAGTGACACAACGTTCACTGCAAGCTTGAAGACATATATATATTTCACCTAAAATTAAGGATTTTCAAGATTATAATAAATAAGTTAGTTGAGAAATTTGGAGTACTTGATTACAAGAAAAAAAAGGACCTGGAAAAATACATCATTCACACCATTAGGTGGCGACTGAACTATATATTTTAGGAAGCATGTGGACAGGGTTACATTGGACGCTGAGCGAACTTGGACTGCGCAGTTATGTTTTACATCAATGAAAACACAAATACAATCGTAATTGTGATCTATTATCATGCAGACAACAGAACGCATGTCAAAAAATAACCCTCTTGCTTTTTCAACGAAACGTGTTAATAACGAGGACACAGTGTTTCTACAAAGTTGATCCAGTTCGATGTCATCGTTTCATGCTAAACCCCAGCACAATATAATGCCATTTCAAAGTGATTGGCAACCCTGTGCTGAGCCAAAAATCATAAAATCCAAACTCCGTTCACCATATTTTCAGTGATCCCCTACATTCCGAGCTAGCGGTAATTCCATAAATCGATTTTCCTCTCCGACGATATTTAATGCCTGAACGAAGACGTTTCATCAGTCCTTGACAAACCAGGTGAATATTATTGAATATAATAATCCATCGTGGCAAATTTATAGACATCCATCAATGTATTATACATTTAAAGAGTTGCATTTAATGACGGACATGGTCGCATTGGCCTAGCAGGAATATCACCAGAATTCATGGGATTATACAGTACCATGCTCCTCATTTAAAAATTTACATTCTGACCTGTATCGACCTGAAGGTTTCCCAATCGCTTTATTTCTGTAATGAAGCAACAAATATTTATATGTTAAAAACTAATGCAATGAAGTATATGTTTGTTTTATCGTATCCCTTTTGCATTGTTTTCTTTCTACTTAGCTGAATTGGCTGCTTCTTCAACTGGCTGATGTTCCATGGATCCTTTTTATTCCGGCTTGTCTCTCTTGCTTGCACATTTTCAATGAAGTCCATTTCACCTATTAGCTATCTGAGTATTTTACTTCCATGGTAATGAAACACAACGTATCTCAGCTTAATTGTATGCTAAAGCGAGGATTTGTTAGTACTATTCGATTGTGATCCACACAGAGATTTTTCCGAGTTCCGTGGATGGCCTTTAGCAGGCTGTTTATCAACTCGTGTGAATCACTTCGCATCCATTTGCACTGATTTTCCATCCTGTTTCCTTTATAAATGTGTTAGGGAATTGGTAAATACTAACGGAATAAGACGGAATTGATATGAACTCTCATGTAACACGAAATTGCCTCCTCTGAATCTGAAAGGGATGACAAGAATTTACTAATTAATATTTGTTTACTCGCGGGTAAGACTGAATATTTTAAGTATACTGCTCAATATGCAAATGCAGAAAATGTAATATAAATTTCCTTCCGTCATTTCAACGCTAAATATGTCCTTTAACTATTAGAACCAATATGTCACAAAGAACGAAATAGGGAGTTCGCTCCACTAAGATGGCCCGACCATCACACACATATTTCTAATATTTCCACGTTTTATTCTCCTAACATTCCTGTAAATTCTCTCCAAATTCTCTTACTCCCTTCTGCACCAAGGACAATTAAATCAAAAAACTAACCTACAAAATATTGGTATGTGTAAGAAAACTGGAGTACTCGCAGGAAACCCACACCATCACAGGTGTAAACGTCAACCTCCATACAAACACCAGCTGAGACACCACCAGGTTTAAATATGGGTCACTGCTACTGTGGGGTGAAGCTGGGTTATTGTGCTGTCCCTAACTTGAAACATTTGAAAGAAATTTTACGTGAAAACATAATTGGTGGAGGAAAGAATCCAACATTGTTTGCGAAATCACTATCTTTGCTGAAACAATACATGCAAGTAACAATGAAAAATAGATATTGTGCACATAACTATCAAAATAAAGCTGCAGGTTGGTTTGAAGCATCCTGAATTCAATTACAATATACATTAAGGTAATATGATGCTAAAGAAGCATTGTTCGTGAAGCATCCAACCGTGAGATTCTCGGTCGCAGAACTCATCATCCGATGGAAGCTGAAAGTCGGGGATGATTGGTACCTCATTGAAGTTGTTTTCAAGTCTATATAAACGTCTAATCCAGATTTCAGCCGACGAACCTTCCTAAAGCATATTATGTTTATCGAAAGTAATTTGGTCCTTTCGGATGATTGAAGTGGATTTAACAGAAGATTTTAGCTCTTTCGTTCAGCAACAATGTATAGATGCTTGTATAATAATTTCTTCTCACCTGAATCTTTTTCTTTCAGGTGTTCTTCTACAAGACATAGTGCACAAATCAATATACACGTGGTATTATATCACAGCTTCTGCAACTTTTCACAAATTAGTGTGTGATGCATCGCAGAATAAGTTGTGAATGTATATTCCACATGAAACAGCATATAAACGTTATATTAACCTGTGAATAAAGTATGCGGCCCTTTTTCCTCATCTAATCATCGCATATTTTAGGAACACTTTTTGCTCAGGACCGGCAATTGTAAATAAGTGGAGTAATGTGTTCCTATGCATGAAATACAAAAAAAATGACTATCAAGCAATTACGAAGGTAAATATTGGCCTTTATTGCTTCGATTTGGTGTTGTAAAGGCGGGAAGCATTATTACAATCGTACCAAAGTATTGGCAAGGCTGTTGCTACACTATTGCTTACGTTTCTGGTCTCCTTATTTAATTAGATGCACTGACATTGTAGGTTTCCCAGAAGAGATTCGCTGGATTAAGTACAAGGACGAAAGGGATTTCCTACCATGATCAGTGAGCAATTTAGTTTTGTATTCTTTACAGTTTCCAAGATTGAGTTATCTTGAAATATATTACGTAACTGGAGGCACTTAGAGATGCAGGTCATGTTTATATAAATATATATATATATCGGTAATTGATGGCTGTATGCAACTGTAACAGAAGAGAATATGAAGTCTGGGCCAAAACAGGCATGGTCATATTGAAAGACAGGGCAGACTTGGCGGGCCGGGTAGCCAAATATTTCCTACATTTCTTGCGTTCTTGACTACTTACGTTCAGGTAACTTTTGTTGTGGAACATCGCCACCGTAGTTTTAAAAGCTTCCTTCTTATTACATCTGACGATCCATTCCATAAAGCTGGCACCATCCAACTATACTGATGCTTAGGTGTGATTCCAGAAAAAATTCTCATCTAATAAGGCTAATTACAACTTAATCAGTCAATTCTTACTCCTCGCCAATGCGATGGGCCGAACCTAATCTAAACAATTTAATTCCAGAAGTGAGTTGAAAGATACCAGCCCTGAGTACATCGAGTGTGGCACCTATGAACAATGAATAAATAGAAGCCACAACGGAACTATGGATAAAACAATATTTGGCGTCATATCTCTCACTAAGGAAGATATCTTGATAACATTTATCCAGATAACAATTCCCTCGGACCTTTGTAACTACTCTTTTTTAAAATGAAAACATTGGTTATGGATCAGAAGCGTTCTTTAGTAACGTGTCTGATATTTTATCGCTTTGTGATCATATCTCACTAGCGGATTCTGAACTGCCTGCTCTTATATTTATGCTACCTCAATCCATCCCAGCCTCAGGTCAAAAGAATACGAATTTATCAAGGAACGTCCTGAGCGTATATGCTTCAGCTATTTCATCAACGACCATCCTTCCATCATCAAGTTAGAAATATGCTTGCTCAGTAAACATTGTGCAATGTTCAATTCCATTTGAAGCTCCTTCAGCGAAAGAATTAATTCGCAACTGTATGCAGAAATACAGGGACAACGTTTAAAACAAACTGAGTTGATTCGCGGAAAACAAAATGACAAGAGAGTTCAACCAGTTAACACGGCCAATTCATCCATCACCGACAGCGCTGTGTTTACTATTAATCAGAAACCCGACAGTCTAAACAAAATAAAAGCTGCAGCGGCAAGAGAGCCTTTCAAAACGGTGTGTGTGAATGATTCAACTCCTGACACCGCATGACAACTATCGTCTATAATGCAGAGGTCTGGATGTAATGCTCTCCATTTACAACATCAACCAAGATAAAAGAGTCCCCTCACTGAGAAGTCCAGCGTCCAGCCTCAATAATTATTCCTAGCGCCATCATCAAGTTGTACTGCACTTCCCCATTTCGACTACTCCCAGAGAAGCCAACAAACAGCGATCTAAAATTTCAACGGCATTGATTTCAGGCGCCCGAGAATGTCGCCATCTCTGTGTCTCCCTGTAAGATTGTTACCGCAGTCATTTGAAAAAAAAAATCGTCGTCTCTTTTTCGGGAATGTGTCCACATCATCGAAGACCATACACATTAGTCATATGGACTGCCGACATTTACGAATTTCGCCAGTAACCGCCTGCCTGAGGATCTAAACATAACCACCAATGTAAATGTGTATTTAAAAAAGAGAAACTAAGGAAAAAACAACTGTGGGTACTATCAACACTGACCTGACTATGTTAGTTGCAAAACATCTACAGCCTTCCGAACATCTTGTTTTTTTTTTGTTAATATCCATAACACCAACCGATGCTGTAGCAAACTATTTACAATCATTCACGTGATAACATTTTGCATTGTTGCGCACAAGGAATGAATGCCTTGGGAGACTCGTTATATGCAATACATTAATTACATGCTTTTTAATCTACTATTTTATTTTTGCCAATTCACAAGTCAGAGTCTTACCTGCATCTTCTTGAAGGCTTTCCAATCGCTTAATATCTAGAACGTAACATAAGCATGGAACTTAATTATATTTTCACGAAACGAATCTTTATGAGATACCCTGCACATAACGTTCCACTTCGCCGGTATCTCTTGTTTTCTTTCCTAACAAAAGATTACTGATTGCTTGACATGTGAATTGATTGCTTGGCATTGTGAATTTCTCGGTTTTCTCTCAATCCTTATTGCAGCTGGTTTGCCAAATATGTCGAAACAGTTTTAATCAACCCTGTTTCGTCAGCAAGCAGTCAGGTATTCGAAACATTGGGTTAGGTTTTCTAATGTTACCAAGTGAGGTTCTAGGGCATATTAGTACGACCACATTGTGACTTGCAGCCGCAGAATTAATAATTGATCTGCATTTACAATCGACATGATTTTCAATTACATTGCCTTCAATTTCAGCTTGCTTCATTGTAAAGGAAAGCGGCGGCTTAACAGTCCTAAATTTGAATCTCGTCTCAACTGTTTTGCTTTATGCTACACCATCGTTGAAATTTAGGGTCTTCGTCGAATTATTGGCTTTAGGTTAGTTGCAGCAAAGAACCTAAAGTGTAACCTTAAGAAGGGCCAGAGATAGTTTCCTGCTGAAATAATCTGACTATTTTTTTTTAAAGTTATCTGATAACCGATGAATGAAGTCAACTTCTCCGATGTGTGTCCACCTGCAGCTGTGCCAAACATAATCTAACCACTGCATCAATCTTTTCTGTGTATTCAATTATCACTGGCTACTACGTGTCCTAGATTTCCAAGGAAGGGCGAGCTACGTGCACTTACAGCCGATGAATCCTCTAAACTCACCTAACACCAGCAACTATTTTCTTCGAGGAGATGACCTGATACATACCTGCGAGATTTTGTGAAGTAAAAAGCCACCCAAGAGGAGAAATTGCATTATCGGAGATGGTAAGAGATACTGCAGGCAACAGTATTAGCTCGGGTAGATTAACAACCCCTCTCCTCCGAATATCAGCAAAACCATTGAAGAGAGCAATAACTAACATAAAAAAAAAACTTAAAATGATACAACAATTTTTATTCGAAGAACATAATCCGAACAAAGATAGATGCTCAAGTGTCATGAAGATTTTATGGAACACATTAGGATTAGGTTTCTGGAATAAAACCATAGAACCCAGTAAAGAATGGACAAGCTGACATTGGCGAGTATAAAGATAGCAGGTTAATTCAGAATCATTTCGTTCGAGGGCTTGTGGTGAAGTATGAAAAGACATGATATAATCATGTATGCATTTATAGAGAGATATACTTCCATTGGAAACTTTAGGGATGGTCTTACGGAAATTTAATTAGATAGGTGTCAGCAATGTGTTGGACGTGGTCAATTGTAAAATTAAATTAAGGTAGTTTCCAGTTTGTATGAAAATACACACGGTAAAGTTAATGTTTTAATATGATGCAAGAATGTATGCAAATTGAGAAACTGCCTAAGGGAGTAAAACACATTCCTCTGTCGTTAAATTGGGAATTTCGAGACTGTAATGCTTAACGTGCACATTTATCATATTATCAGTTTTTTAAAAGGCCGATCGAAAATTAACAAGGGGAAAGAAAATACCTGCGAGCAACTTAGCACAAAGAATGTCAACAAAACACATGATTGTAAGGCAAGTTATAACTCGGTAGCAATAAAGAATAATTCTGTAAATATAAATGTAAACCTATGTGCGGGCAACCACTGTAAATGAAGTAGAATTAAGTAATAGCTGACGAATCATGCCATTTCCCTGCAAAGCCAAAAAAAGGAAGCTTACAGATTGAGTGAGTCCTATCTCCAGATATAGTAAGGATACTAAAACGAAACGGCATATACATCAGGAGTCTCAAATATCTCGCTGCTTGTGTAAAGGATTATTAAGAATCCTCAAAAATTCCCTTGTTGGCCAACACAGGTGGGTAACGAAAAGGTATGTATCGCTGAAATATGTGGAAAACGGCTCATTCAGCCCCACATCTATTATCTGTAAAATGTTGTTCTCTTAAGTATATCTGGAAAGGTTATATAATAATATGACTTGTCAAAATCAATCCGTGTTTTATGGAGGTTATCGCTCAGCTATGTCTGAAACAACAATGTTTTTCAGAATGAACGTAGCAGGATAGCTGTTTCTAATAATCTCGAATCAATTATGAGCGTAAATAAGTATCACAGTTTACCACATCGATGCAAAAGCGAATACTCTTTTCCCCAGCAATATAACGAGTTGGATATAAGGACGCAGTTATCCAGTTTCCAGTCATTAATATTACTGTTTCATTGAATTTATGTTTACCCGCTTCTTTTTCTTTCACTTGTTCTTCTACAGGAAAAAGAAAATGGAAATGAATAAAAATGTGGTAAAGTAGCAAACGTACATCAAAGGAAGTGAGTTGATATTTATCAAATTTATCCTGTTGCGAAGCTTCGTTCAAACAATTTACAAAATTAACAGCCAGTATAAGTACATTATATTAAAATGGAAATTCACCGCGTGGTTCTGCATTTGTACACATCGTTAAGAAATCCACGTTAAATGACTGTGACAAAAGGTGAAACTTTACATGGCCAGAATCTGATTAATATCGCCATTATGTTTAAAACTGCACTCGAAGAAATTGTTTGAACTGGGTTAAATTGCATGCTGCAATGCGATTACGGATGTTTGGCTTCATAGCTTCAAGGTGAGTTGTCAATCTCAGCGACATGTAGCCAGCTGTCTGAGTCAAAATGCGCTTGAACCTAACATTTCACGAACAAACGGTACACATTCACCAAAGTTGCAAAAGCTTGTGTCTAAAGATTCGGAGAAAAAGGCATGGGCTCTACTCTGCAGCACCTGTCGTTGATGTTTGACGAGAAGTCTATACTTGATATGACCAACTGACAATAATGTAAGCAACCTCAAACATTTATTTTTCTGATAATACCTTGAAGCAGCTTGCACGTACGAATGTTCCTTCCGTATTTTGACCAGAATTAGTTGTATTTATATTCTCTAATTGAAGGAAAACTTGTTATTCATGAATTTTGAAATAGCATTTCAGTTAAACAATAAAGGTGTGTTCAACCAGTTAACTCTTTTTAACATCTTCTGTTTCACCTGTAAGATAATCGAAGCAATTATGCTGCCAATACTGCTGAAACAATATCTTATCGTGTTTAATATCTGAATGTATTTAAGATACGGGAATAATCAATGAGCAAGGTGTTAAATAGATTCTGTTATAAAACCTCTGAGTATATTTCTAGACAAGCAATGTGAAGGTATTAATGCATTCCGAAGTGATATTACAATATGTCGCTGAAATAATCACGCACAACTTAATTTTCCTTATCCTGACCTCCAATGATGATAAGCTTTTTCAATCTTTTAATATCTGGAATAAAGTGACATATTTTAACACAAATACACATGCCGTATTATATTTTTAAAGATTTTGTGGGCAGTGTTCCCTTCTGAGCATTTGTTTCTTTCCCCTGTTGCACATTTAATAGTATTATGCGATACTTGAACGGTTAAAGCTTCCTTAAATTTCATCAACACCGAATTGTCATAGTAACCAATTCAAAGTTAACATGGTTCCTTTATCCGACTGCAGTGTGGACATTTTATCTTGAAGCAAGTTAACTGGCCGCATCCTATGATTTATTAACCCCGAGATACATTCAATGAATAACTCTCTGATCTGTGCAAAGTCTTCACAAACTGTATATTCAAACATTAGTGAATATTTCAGTAAATATACTGACTTTAGGTGAAATGGAATAAATTAAAGAAATTGTGACATTCTTGTGTCCGCATTTTCACTTAAATGTTATTTTAAAATAAAACGAACATATTTAACATACTTTCCAACCCACGTTTCATCATCCTCGGCAACTTTTCTGTTTAATTGCCCTAAAATGCTTTTCTGCACTTCAAAGAATATAAGTCAAACTTTAGTCTTCAGTCCAAGCTCATGTCGTAGGAATAGGCACCTTAATGAATATGATGACATGAATGAATGTCTACACGGCTTATCTGTTCTCTACTGGTAACCAGTAAAGTAATCTGAACAATGCCACTCTTCTTGTGAACCATTCTCTCTCACGAACCCACGTACTGCCTACTAATTCGACACCCACATTAGGACACATTACCACAACCAATATACCTCAGACACGATATTTGGTCGTGGGAAGAAAACGGTGCACCCGGGGTAATCCCTATTCAATTGACATGATTATAGTTCAATAGCCTTCAGTAAAGTGTTGAACTTTATCATTCTCTGTCCACTCTTATCCAGATGTGAAAATTGAAACTAACACAAGGCAACCATTTCATCTATCCCAATATTATAAAATAGCGTTGGTCTGCTGACGTTATTTTAAAACACACACATTATAATCTTGATTATTATTTTTCTTCAGCCGTTCCTTGTAAGAATTAATAATTCATAACTATGTTTGTTCAGTTGACAGATTAGACTCATACACTGTGTGCAAGGGCGACGCACTGCGTCATATCTACTGGGCTAACAAGATATGCGATTTAGGACGAGAATGAAGAAACTGACATTGCTGATGGTGTAGAACATTAATAATATGACTTCGAGTTCATGCTTGGCTGGAGACGTTACTTGTAATCAATTTCACAAATCGGGTCTATTCCAGGTCCGCAATCAATCCTGCAGTTCAATAAATATCTTTTCTTTCTTTACTAATTAATATGCGTGACCTGTACATTCTTATTTGGACCAAGAAGATTCAGTTAAACTGTTGGCTGGTCCAAGAGCTTCTCAGCACAAACTCCAGATACCGAAAATATAGCTCTTTTGTTACAGTGTTGAGAGATGATTTTCTGACCATACAACTGGCCAGAATGCTAAGTTTCAAACAGACATTTCCTCAGCTCTGCATGATGTGGCAGGGATATGCCTTTAACAATATGTTAATACGAGCGATGGTCACTTAATGGCAACTCTGATCTCATCATGAAGATTTCAATGAGCGCCAATTAACACGTACATTCGTGCGTTGTCTTTCCTTGCTTAGTTACAATGGTATAGAATCAGAATGTCCCATACTGATTGATTGCTTTCCATGGCCTTAAATTATCAGTGTAATTTGAATTGTGGACAGGTTTTATTTCCTGAAGACTGTTCTTCGTGTTCACTTAACATCCCTTTTCCATATAATTTCATAACTCCAGAATAATCCCGAACACGAACCAAAACTAAACTTGAATTGTCTTTGAATATTCAGAGCTGAGAACTCGGTTTGTAGGATAACCAATCAACTTATTCTGTTCAGATTTGAAATATTTATTCAGAGATTCCTATTTTTCCCTTACCATTCCAGGTATTTAAAAGAGAAGCTCTTCCATTTCCCTAGCATAGCTCTGTTAACTTTACCTGGCGTTATTTACGGTACTTCCTGCTGCGCTGGAAACTGTGAAGGCAGACTATGCTTTGCGCGTTGTTCATTGTAACCATGCATCTGACGTTAAATACTGACCATAAACGTATTTGCGGAAGATTAATCTACACGGATTTTCTCCCGTTTGGACTCAAGACTCCCTGAGAGTTGGAGAGGATCGAAAATGAATGTTTCGCAATTCCAATTCATTTGACTTGCTTTCGAAAACACCTGTTGGTAAAATGGTTGCAATTCAACGAAGTGCAGTAAAAGCGAGAGTGAACGTTCAGAAATATTCTTCACTCGCACACCATAACAATAGACTTTAAAGGAAATTGTTAAGAAGCGGAAAAAACGCTCAACCTTCCCGAGGTGTTTTCAAAAAAGTTAACTGGACCCCTCTAAAATCCGTTCAACGTAATTCTCAGCACCCAGGTGAAATCCCGTGCCGACTTCACCAGGAGAGCTTTACAATGTTACAATCCGGAGAAAACTCTAGCATCACTACGGCTAAGAACAGAAGGAAATTCCTCCAATTTACTTCAAGTTTTGCATTTAGAAAACATGCTGAGTGAAAGGTGCTGAATTGGAGGAAGCCTGATTTCAATATCATAAGACAGGGAATGGCAAAATGAGGCTGCGACTGTCATCTTGCTGTTAATTCCAGAAAGGGGGTATAATTTAATGAGAGATCAGGCTAACGCGATCTAGAGACAGTGAAATATATGGTCAAAAAATTTAGATGACACTGGATGAGAATGGATATTGAGGATTTAATAAATGGGAAAATTTGTAGGTGGACAGAAATGAAATGGGTGGGTTGCTGCTGATGCCAGGGATTTTAAGTCTGGCAGATGAAACAAACATAAACAAGTACATGCAGATACACAGTGATATTGATACAATGCAGAATATTAGAATTCACCTTTGGCATCGTAAACTAATAAGAATATCATACATACCGTCTTCCTTTTCCAATCCTCCTGCAATTAAAAATATCAGACTATAAACATAAATGCAACGCGCTTTCCTCACGACATTCCATTGGAAACATAGGGGAAAAAACAGAATCTTTATCAATATAAAAATATGCTCCATATTTTTCTTTCGTTCGCCGCCACTTTCTCTGAATACGGCTCTCAGTGCTATTGCTGTTAGGCAATTACAAAAAAACTGTCATAACGACATAACCAACGATGCACCCACTACCCCCTAGAAGAAACAATTCGAGGATTGAAGCAAATCATAAAAATGCTGGTAATATACAGCTGCTCGTGGAGCATACATGGGAAAAGAGTTCTTCTTTTGAGTCGATGACTCTGCATCAGGACTAACTTAGAGAAGACGAAGAGGTGAAGTGGAGAAAGTGAATACCTATGGCAGGGTGAACACCAATTAGGACTGATTGGCATAAAAGGAGGTAATGCAGGCGAATTCGTGCCACTGACTGCCGTTATGAACGATCCCGATTCAAACGGAGGGCAATGAAGCAAAGCAACGGAAAAATATCATAACGGAAATATGGGACATAAAGTCGGACATCAACAAAGCAGGTGACGAAAATATGGAATAAATCCGAAAACGTGGATTTATCAAAACTTGGATTCCATCAAAATCATTAGTTTAAAGTCAAATATGGGCATTTGGAAGAATTTCCAGCAAGGAATGCCATGTAGATAATCCATCTCGACTTCCTTCAGCATGATAGCAGCCAGTCTTCAGCCAATTTGATTCGGTCCACGTAATATTAAGAAACGGCTAAGGACATTGGATACAGCAAAGTCTATGTACCCTGACAGCATTCCGGCAATAGTACTGAAAGACTGTGCTCCATAACTTACAGCACATTAGGCCAGGCGGTTCCAGCACAGCTACAACGCTGGCATCTACCTGAGAATACGTAAAATTTTCCAGGTGAGCCCTGTCTACATGAAGAAGAACACATTCGACCCTGCCAATTAGGTTCTATTTGTCTGGTCTCAATTATCAGCAAAGGGATGCAAGGACTACTGCTATGAAACGGCACTTACTGAAGAACATACAGCTCACAGCAGCACAGATTGGGTTCCACCAAAGCCACTTAGCTCCTGATATGATTATAGCCTTGGTCCAAACACGAAGAAATGAACGGAACTCCAGAGGTGAAGGGAGTGTAACTGCCTTTGCATCAAGGCAGCATTTGATCGAGTCTGGTACAAAGGAGCCCTTATTAAATTTGAGTTAATGGGAAATGTGGATAACCCTCCGATTCTTGGAGCCATACCCAGCACAAAGAAGATAGCTGTGTTGGTTGGAGGTCAATTTTATTAGCCACAGGGCATCGCTGCAAGAGTCCCTCAGGGTAGTGTCCCAGGCCCGACTATCTTCAGCTGCTTCTTCAATGACTTTCCTTCAATCGTAAGGTCAGAAATAGGGATGTTCACAGATGATTGCACAACGTTCAGAATCATTCGCCACTGCTCAGATAATGCAGTCAACATCTAAACGCAGCAATGCCCGGCTAATATCGTGGGCTGATAAGTGGAAACATTCGCGCCACACACGTGTCGCGTAATAACAATATCTCACAGGAGAAAACACCGCTATTGACAACTGCACCCGCCCCCCCACCCATATTCAATGGCGTTACATCACTGAATAACCCACAATCAATATCCTGGGGGGGGGGCGGGGTTACCATTGACCCGAAACTGATCTGGAGTAGCCACACAGACACACAATGCGGATGCAAGAACAACTTAGAGGCTAGAAATCCTAAGGCAATTACCTCACCTCCCAACTCCCCAAACCATTGTCTACAAGGCCCACGTCAGGAATCTGATGGAATACTCTCCACTTGCCTGGATGAGTGCAGCCTCAAAAACACTCAAGGAGCTCAGCAAGATATAGGGCATAGCAGCCCGCATGATCGGCATGGCACCCATAACCACCAGCGACGTAGCAGTAGTTTGTATCATGTACACGATGTACTACAGCAACTTAAAAAGACACTTGAGACAGCACCTTCCAAACCCACGACTTCTATGAGCTAGAAGGACAAAAGCAGCAAAGCATGGCAACAACACATTTAAATTGCCCCCCCCCCCAAGCCACACACCAACCTGAGTTAGAAATATGTTGCCATTCCTTCACCGTCGTTGGGTCCAAATTCTGGAACTCTCTCGCTAACAGCAGCTGTTCAAGAAAACAGCTCACCACCGAATTTTGAAGCGTAATTAGGGATGGGTAATTAAATGCTGGTTCGACCAACGAAGGTCACATCCTTTGAATGAATAAAAATAACGCCAGGAAATATTCAGGTTCTCAGCAACATCTGTGAAAGGGAAAGTTAAAATTGCTGGTTTTCACCTGATTTGGTCAGATATGAGATGTCCGAGTGGGATTGAGTCGGAGAGTTCATGTAACAAGCAACCAGAAGCACAGTAACACCTCGTCTACTAAAAAGAAAGATTGTGAAAAATGATCAACCAATCTGTGTCATCGAAGAATATGACATATCGTGAATACAAAATACTGTACACTAAATTGCCTGTTCTAGAAGTAATTTTCTACGTCACGTGGAATAATTGTGTTTATGTTGGGAAGGGAAGTGGTATAGGGCAGGTGTTGCATCTTCTGCAGTTGCATTTCAATGGGTTGACCAGGGTGCCGTGGGTAAATGCCGAACTTGATGGTTAATGGCGGCATTTAGAATATGAGGAGTGCAACATGTCACGAAATGCAGGACTGCTGGACATATGCATAACGCAAGTCGATGTTAATGGAGAGATAAATGCTAAGCCAATGTTATAGATGGATGATTTATGGCAGAAATGGTCAGCTGAGATAAAAGCGGAGAATGCGCATTACATGAAATTGTAGAATGTAATCTTCAGTGTTGAAGACTGTGGCGTACTTTATATAAGATGAAGTGGCGTTCATGAGGCTTATGTTACGTCTCATTGTAAAAGTTCCGGGAGCCAAAGATAGTTAAGTCAGAGAAGCATAGGGACGGAGAATTGAAGTGATGTTCAGCATTAAGTTCGGGTTCGCTTTTGCGGACTGAATGCAGATACCCTGCAGCATGGCCACACAATCTGCACTTGATTTTTCCAAAGTATAGACAATCATATTGTAAACACCAAATGCAGGATAAGAGGTTGGAGGAAATGAAGCTAAACGCTACTTTATCTCGACGGACTGCCTAGGTCGTGGAAGAGTGTGAAGTGAAAAGTTTAAGTTCAGAGGTCTCATCTTCTTCAAATGCATAGAGAAGTGACATGAGAAGCGCAGTGGTTGATGGGGACGGGATTGCGGACCCGCGAGTCACAAATGAAACCGTCCATTCGGAATACAAAGGGAACGGGAAGGGTGTTGTTTTTGGTGGTGGAATCTTTTTGAAACTAGCGGAAATTGCGAAGGACGATCCGTAACATATGGAGACCAGTGAATCCATTATTGCTCTACCCAGGAGGAGAGGAGCAGGTGTGAGTGGAAAGTAAATGAAATGCAGTCAAAGGCCTTGTCAACTTGCACACAGATACTCCTGACAGATGTCTGCTCTTCCTGAATCAAGGCTGCCTCTCTATCACAGTTGCCCAGCTATTATCAAAATGCAAGTTCCAGTGAGTGAAAACGATCTGTTACGTTTTTGACGTGCCTTTACTCACACGTCTGATTTTGCTTTCACTGTACTTCAGCGACGGTCAAGTTGCTTACTTGCCGCTGTGCGGAGAACTCTTTCCTGTCTCTCCTCACTTTTTGAGAAATATTACTCAGAACACGTTTTCATGGATACCTGCAAAACTAACTCATTGAACGACTTCTGATAATTAGAGGGATATAAGTTTAACGTTACTTCACTTACGATATCTTTCTTGAAGTCTTTTGATTTCTAAAAGAGTAATGAGAAATCTATCATAATATTCAGCCTTTTTTGTCAGTGACGCTTGTAAACTCTGCATGATTCCTTTGGATTTTTTTTCACTAGGCTTGCTGCTGGGGATGTCTGCCAACCAGAAATATTACTCCTCAGTTGACATTATTGGCCGTATAAGTCGACTGACAGTCATTCCTATTGGATTAAAATTAATAGAATGAAAGGGGAAATGAAGGTTCATTGGTGTGAAGAAATATTTTGCATTTCTTTCGGAATATTTTCAGCATGTATGCTATAGTATTCAGTTTATAGTTTACAAGATCATTAGCATGAATTTGGTCAAATATATGCTGTTCACGGAAAAATAATATGAGATCGCTATTGAAAGGAGTGCTTTGTATGAGTTGCAAAATTTAAAGCTCCTTCGTTGTGTTACCTGAGCTGTGGCATGTGTTATTTAGAAGATATGTACGTAAATGTGTATGTTCACTTCGTTCTGAAAATTAAGAAGCGAGCTACACCAGGCAAAATCAGCGTTGCTATATTGCTATACTGGCAATTGGACATGCACTTTCACTTTTATTTTAATTTGAACAATTGGATGAGTAGTGAACCGTTGAAATCCTTATGAATATTATTCAGAGCGTGAATTTGATACAGACTACCACTTTGTAATTCCATACACATCAGAACACACAAAAGTTCGAACTTACTGCATTAAAACAAGCATGATAAAACAGGTATTCTTTCCTCCTTTGTTCGGCACTGCAGCGAAATTTTGTATTTTAATATCTGGTTATATTTTTTGGTTACCTTCGTCCTTTTGTTTCAGTTGTTCTTCTGCAAAACAAAATATGCAAATAATCAGAGTTCCAATGAGCACACTACATTTTTAGTGAACCTTCGCTGTTACATTTGCCATAATCAAAATGCTGTTGAAGCGTGTTTTGTGTCGAATTTGCAAGCAAACACATAAACCTGTTCAGTCATAGAAAATGGTATGTCAAGAGAAGCGAGAGGTTTCGTCCAAAGAAAATGCAAAAGAAAAGATCACGTGGTGAAATTTGAATGAATAAGTCAGAAACACAGGCAGAAACTGAGAGGACAGAGGTAATGTTGCTTCGCAATGAGCATTCGTCAGAAGTATAATTGCAACACTGTTTAAAAAGAAAGCCAAAACTTGATTATTTTCACCTCTGTAAATGAGATAAATTCGTGGTCTCTTTCCACTCTCTTTTGAGGCGGAGCATTTGATATACAGCCATTCAAACACTGCTTCCTGTTGAGCAAATACCGTCACAACATTTGAAAGCAAGTTTTATTGGATCCAAACATCGAATCAAATATGCTTGGATGTGCACCTCACCAGGTGGGGGCTCCAGGGCTTCGGATCTCGAGTTGGAATATAGGATTTGGTTTCTAAATCTTTCATACGTTGTTTGCTCCGGTGCAAATATTTTGTTATTATAGAAGTGCAGGATTTATCTTTTCATCAAACCTTCACGATTCGTAAAATTGGTCATTTGATTAGTCAAATATTTCGTACAATTTGCAGGGGCCATTAAAAATAACCGACGTATTTTTTAAATTATGTTTATTTCATGTGAAATTTAGAATGAAAGTACTTGGAAAATAGCTCATTTGTTTGCATATCATGAAAATGGTGAATTACAATAGTTGTGCACGTGGGGAGAAAAGAAAGGTCCGTAACCATGAGTTGGCGTTTGATGTGTGCATGGCCTAACATACATATGGCAAGCTGAAGTATATAGTCAAAAGCTGTGTAATAATAAAAATAAAACAATTTGCACTAAGGAGGTGTAATTAGCACTGCGAATGACTTATCCAAAAACTTAACTTTGCATCTCAATAATAATTTTCGCTTTCAGGAATTACGTCAAATCCAGGAATTTTTGGAGAGCAAAATATTGACGATCTTAAAATCTGATGGAGGACTGCAACACACTTTATACTCAAGTGTTCAAACTCACTTTTTTCAGATGATTTTTTTTCGAAGAAGGCAGCTGTGGTATTTGCGACACCCATACGTTGTTCGTAGTTACTTCACTTGTCAACCTTATTAATTTAATCAAAGTCTTTGCGGAACACCGAAGCTCCTTTTTATTTTACTCAACACAAATGCATTTTGGCCCAGAACTAATCTGCTACTGAAATGGACAGCACGTTTTTGTTTATGTATTTGCACGAAAATTGTAAGTTTCTCCGTGTTGGGCGTCTTACATCCAGTGTCAGTATCAGCTTATGGAAGACCTTGGTAGTTCTGTATCAAATCTCATTGATTTCAGTTTACTCATCTTGTGCTAGTTGCTGTTCATTTGCTCGCGACCAACAAATTGGTAATTCATCTTTGTCCCTCCTGCTATGGTTTGATTCATATAGCCTATGGCTTTGTGTTTCCATCCATTAACTTCTGACATTCCTGTATGTATAATGGTAATATTCTCACTTAAGTCGACTCAATTCTTCACTAATCAAGACATTGGGAAACGTGTCCATTCATGCTATGATGCATACAAAGTATCACAGGAAGATCTGTTCCATTCAATGTATATTTCTGTTTAATACTTCGCTGTTGCGTACACTGAAACTCTACCTAATACATTTTTTACAATACCTTAGCTACGTATCTAATACCTTGAAACTCGGCTCCTAATTAGAATACGTCAGTTAACCGTCAGCCTTATCAATTTAATCATAGTCTTTGCAGAGGTATAGATTTACGCCTCTATATTCTGGACACTGTGGGTAATATATTAATTAAAATATCCCCATGAGTGCCTGAGTGCTTCACAATCGATTGAGAAGTTTTTGGTCATTTGAGAGATGAAGGCATTTCGTCAATTCCGCCGATCAACTAAATGGTACAAATTTGGTAGCAAAACGCGCTGCTGTTCACGCTGCTGCCTCTTACCTCGTGTAACCCCTGTTCATTCCTAACATCCGATGCTGTCCGTTTCGATTTTGTGCATTCTATGCGTTGCAAAATTGATTTCTTTAAGTGTTCTTATTTCCTCCCACATTGGAAAGATGGGCTGTTTGCCAACGTAATTTATATAGGTGGGTGAAAGGAAAACAGGCTGTAACTGATGTGTGTGTGAACGAGATTTAGCTGGGAAACGGCATGCGGTCGATTGGTCCAATGGGTTTTCCTGTGCCATTGTAACTTCTCTGAAATATTTCTACCTGTCTTCTGCTTTAAGTTCGGGTTTATTGTCCTCGCAAATTGTCAGACTCACAATCTTCGTAATAGAGAGCACGTTAAATATAGATAACACAGGCGAAGTGCGAAACATATCGGTTTGCACATCCCTAGATGCAAACACTGAATGATCACATAACTCACCAAGATGCTCCAAAACGCTGCCTGCTTCCAACAAAAGAATAATATGTTAATATTGCTAATAATTATTGTTCTAGAAATGCAAACTAACTGCATTATCGACAGGCATATGTTACGGACTCAGTGAAAGTCCCTTTAAGATAGAGAGTGTGTGTGTTTGTGTGTGTGGGGCGTGCTTACGTCGATAGAAGATAAAGGACGTAATGACGTTGTTGAAGAAGAAGAAGTTAGAAGAAGAAGGAGAGAGAGAGAGAGAAGGGAGAGAGACACCAGCCTGCTTGTTTTCTCTATCGATGGATGAGAAACAATAACTGTGTTTGCCACTGAAATCCATGTATGGAAGTTGGAAGTAATCCGGTGGAGTTCACTTTGTTGCTGACCTGTAGAAGGAAACTGGTATTTGTGTGTGGACGACCACGATTCGGATGCTTTTCGGGGTGAGGAAGTCACTACCGAGTAAACGCTGAAGTGTCGTTTGGGGTTCCATCGTGGAACATTTGGATTTCGTATTTACTCTCTCTATGTTTTTCTACATCTACATCTTATCTTCAGACAACGGTGGTTGTTGAAGAAGCCCTTGCTCATATTTCACCTTATGGCTTGCGGAACTGAACTTTAAGAACCATTCAGGAACTGGGAGTTTTGGACTTTGTCACACACACACACGAAGAGTTTAGTTTTGGGGTTAACGTTCGAGGTTTAACATTTTTGAATTCTAACATACTAACATTTTTACTTTTATTTTACGTATTAGCATAAGTAGTGATTAATAAAATAGTTTTAACACTGAATCATGCTCAGTGTGTTTCTTTTGTTGCTGGTTTGTGACAAAATTGGGGGCTCGTCCGGGATAGTTCCCAAGGTTAACGAGTGTCGTCTGGGATTGTACCCCAGATTGACGAGATTTGTTCGAGATTCAATCCAAAGATTTTTGAGGGAGGTCTGATAAATTCTTTTTAATTGGCTTGTGTGTGTGGAAACCAGCAGCAATGGATATTAAGGCATTTTTGGAGTCACCAACCCAAAAGGGATTGGAGGTGGCGAAAAAGGATGATCTGATAAAGATTGCTACAAGGCTAAACCTTACAGAAGTAAAGCAGTCTATGAGAAAGGCAGATATTCAGAGATTGATAGCTGGCCATTATGTGGAAAAGAAGGTGTTTGAGAAGGAAGTGTTAAAACAGTTTCCTGGCAGTGAAATAGCAATTTCTGAGGCACAGGTGCAGCTGGCAAAGATAGAGGCTGAACGAGAGCAAACCCAGTTAAAGATAGAGGCTGAACGAGAGCAAACCCAGTTAAAGATAGAGGCTGAACGAGAGCAAAAGAGATTATAGGCCGAACAAGAGGAAAAGAGATTAGAGGCCGAACAAAAGAAATTAGAGACTGAACAAAAGATAACTCAGATGAAGATAGAGGCTGATCTAGCAATGAAGCAGATGGAATTGAAGAGGATGGAGCTGGATAGTGAGGAGAAGGAAAAACAGAGGCAGCATGAGTTACAAATGAAGCGTAGGAGTTCGGAATCTGATTCTGATGATGGTTTTTCAGCCAGCAGGGAGGTTCGATTAGTCCCTCCTTTTGAAGAAGATCAGGTTGATCAGTATTTCCAACATTTTGAAAAGGTTGCTGTGAGTTCAAACTGGCCAAGGAAAGGATGGGCTCTTATGGCACAGAGTGTGATTAAAGGGAAAGCTCAAAAAGCTTATTCTGCTTTGTCTGTTGAGGATGCAGCTGATTATACCAAGGTAAAACAAGCTATTTTGAAGGCCTATGAATTGGTCCCTGAGGCTTATAGACAAAAATTCAGAGACTTGAGGAAATCTGCAGATCAGACTTATATGGAATTTGCCAATGGAAAGAGAATATGTTTTGAACGATGGTGCATGGCTAAAAATGTAGATGGGGATTTTGATAAATTGAAAGAATTGATACTAGTGGAAGACTTTAAAAGATGTGTTCCAGCTGAATTAACAACATATTTAAATGAAAAGGCAGCGGAAACTTTACAAGAAACTGCTAGGTTGGCAGATGATTATGTTTTAACCCATAAATCCAAATGGGGACAACCTAAAACCTTTCAAAAGAGTTACAAGGACAATCCAGGTAAACCGGAGATTAAATTGGGAGGTAATCAAAAAGGAAAGGATGAAAAGAAGCCAGGGCTGGAGAAACCTGTTGAGCGTACTTGTTATTACTGTAGGAAACCTGGCCATGTGATATCTAATTGTGCCCTTTTGAAGAAAAGGAAGGAAGCTGTGCCCAATGCTTGCTTTCAGGCAATTAAAAATCAAAAAGGTTTAGGAGATGCTGTTAAAGATCAGTCCTTGCAAGAGGGAAAAGCGGAAAAGTTGGAGGAGGTGAGAAAAGAATTCCGTTCGTATGTATCAGAGGGTTTTGTTTCACTGAATGATGAGTCACCCCAGGTGCCAGTGAAAATTCTTAGAGATACTGGGGCTAGTCAATCTCTCTTGCTGGACAGTGTTTTAAATTTTGGTGAAGAAAGTGACACTGGTGAAGTAAATCTAGTACGAGGCATTACAGGTGAGACCATGTCTGTCCCTTTTCACAGGGTGATTTTAAAGTCAAAGTTCGTAGAAGGACCAGTCGAGATAGGGATAAGACCTAGTTTGCCAGTGGAAGGAGTTTCTTTGTTATTGGGAAATGACCTTGCAAATGGAGAAAGTGATCCTGTGGTACGGTTAACAACCAAACCAAGGATTGATGAGTCTGAGGATGATCCAGATGTTTACCCATCATGTGCGGTGACTCGAGCTAGAGCTAAAGAATTAGCCAAGACAGACAGTCCGGTGCAGTCTGATGTAGTTCCTTGTGACAGTCCTAAACAGGAAGAAAATTTTGATGCCTTATCTGAGACTTTTCTGTCTTCACTGGAGGATCAACATCCTTACAGTGAGCCTGAATTTAAAGATTTGTCTTTGTCGAGGAAGGATTTTATGGTGGAACAGACAAAGGACCCTGAGTTGACAGAATTGAAAGAAAAAGCTCTCTCATGTGAGGAGATTGAAAAGGTGCCAACTGGATACTATGTCAAAAATGGAGTGTTAATGAGGAAATGGAGACCTCCCCATGTCCAAAAATTTAAAACTCGGTTGGAGAGAGTCTGCCAGCTAGCGAGAGAGAATCTGAAAACAAGCCAGATAAGAATGAAGACATATTTTGATAGACGTGCTCGGCCTAGGACATTCGCAGTGGGGCAAAAGGTGTTGGTATTTTTCCCTAGCCAAAATAATCCCTTGCAATCTCGTTTTTCTGGACCCTATGTTATTGAATCTCGAGTGACTGATTTAACATATATAATCAAAACACCAGATAGACGCAAGAAAACACAACTCTGTCACGTAAACATGCTAAAACCTTATTATGAGAGGGATTCAGTTGTGGCCTTGGTGGATGGTGAAAAGGTTGTTTCTAGAATGCCTGATGTTGATGTTGAGGAAGGCCAATTTAGACCAAATATTGTTCCATCGAAACTAAAAAACCAAAATATCCTGGAGAACCTTGAAACGAAGTTGGACCATTTACAAGTTTCACAAAAACAACAGATGAGAGAATTAATTTTAAAATTTAAAAATCTGTTCCCAGATGTTCCAAACAGAACATCGATAATTACCCATGATGTTGATGTTGGGGATGCAAAACCAATCAAACAACACCCATATCGAATGAATGTGGAAAAAAGTAAACTTGTTGATCAGGAAATAAAATACATGTTGGAAAATGATATTATTAGACATTCTACTTCAAATTGGAGTTCGCCCTGTGTTATTGTACCTAAACCTGATGGAACTGTTAGATTTTGCACAGATTACAGGAAAGTGAATGCTGTAACAAAGTCAGATGCTTACCCTATTCCTAGGGTGGATGATTGCATAGACAGAGTGGGAAAGGCAAAATTTCTTACAAAGATTGACCTATTAAAAGGGTACTGGTGTGTTCCATTAACAGAAAGAGGAAGGGAAATTTCAGCCTTTGTAACCCCTTCTGGATTGTATGAATACAATGTTTTGCCATTTGGAATGAAAAATGCTCCGGCAACATTTCAAAGAATGATTAATTCAGTGATTCATGAGTTAAAACATACAGATGCCTACATTGACGACTTAGTGACTGGGAATGATACTTGGGAAGATCACATCTCTGCGTTAGAAAGGTTGTTTGAAAGACTTTCCAAGGCTAACCTTACAGTTAACTTGGCTAAAAGTGAATTTGGCCATGCCACTGTGACGTATCTTGGTTATGTTGTAGGTCAAGGCAAGCAAGCTCCTGTTCAGGCAAAAGTTCAAGCAATATCTGAGTTCCCTATTCCCACAGGTACGAGGACTGTTAGAAGATTTTTGGGAATGGTTGGATATTATCGAAAATTTTGTAAAAATTTTGCTGATATTGCTCTTCCCCTAACTAATCTTCAGAAGAAGGGAGTAAAGTTTGTTTGGACAGATTCTTGTCAAGAAGCATTTGAGAAGCTGAAAGCCATTTTATGCTACCATCCTGTGCTCAGAACACCTGACTTTGAAAAGCCATTTTCATTAGCAGTAGATGCCAGTGATGAAGCTGCAGGAGCTGTGTTGTTGCAGAAGGGTGACCTTGATGATATTGACCATCCTGTAGCTTACTTTTCAAAGAAATTTAATGAGCATCAAAAGAATTATTCCACCATAGAGAAAGAATTACTGTCGCTTGTTTTAGCCTTGCAACATTTCAGTGTATATGTTTGCACCGCTCAGAAACCATTGACTGTGTATACAGATCATAACCCACTGGTGTTTCTGAGCCGAGTCAAAAACAAGAACAGAAGGCTGTTAAACTGGAGTTTAATTTTGCAAGAGTTTGATCTCATGATAACTCACATTAAAGGCAAAGATAATGTGATTGCTGATTGTCTTTCCCGATGTTAAATGGGAAACATGTATCTGTACTAATCTGATAGTTTGTAGTTGTGTAGCATGATAATTATTAAAATTACTAACTGTATGCGCGGTTAAATTTTTCTTGGGAAAAATTTTTTTTAGGTGGGAGGTGTTACGGACTCAGTGAAAGTCCCTTTAAGATAGAGAGTGTGTGTGTTTGTGTGTGTGGGGCGTGCTTACGTCGATAGAAGATAAAGGACGTAATGACGTTGTTGAAGAAGAAGAAGTTAGAAGAAGAAGGAGAGAGAGAGAGAGAAGGGAGAGAGACACCAGCCTGCTTGTTTTCTCTATCGATGGATGAGAAACAATAACTGTGTTTGCCACTGAAATCCATGTATGGAAGTTGGAAGTAATCCGGTGGAGTTCACTTTGTTGCTGACCTGTAGAAGGAAACAGGTATTTGTGTGTGGACGACCACGATTCGGATGCTTTTCGGGGTGAGGAAGTCACTACCGAGTAAACGCTGAAGTGTCGTTTGGGGTTCCATCGTGGAACATTTGGATTTCGTATTTACTCTCTCTATGTTTTTCTACATCTACATCTTATCTTCAGACAACGGTGGTTGTTGAAGAAGCCCTTGCTCATATTTCACCTTATGGCTTGCGGAACTGAACTTTAAGAACCATTCAGGAACTGGGAGTTTTGGACTTTGTCACACACACACACGAAGAGTTTAGTTTTGGGGTTAACGTTCGAGGTTTAACATTTTTGAATTCTAACATACTAACATTTTTACTTTTATTTTACGTATTATCATAAGTAGTGATTAATAAAATAGTTTTAACACTGAATCATGCTCAGTGTGTTTCTTTTGTTGCTGGTTTGTGACACATACTTATTTATAACAAGATTAAATAGAAAAATCAAAAGAAATGGTTTTATGCCACATGATCTCTGCCCAACCGACATTATCGAGATATTCTCCAAAACTCCAAATTAGACAAACGAGAAATTGCACGAAAGCACATGAGGTGAGCCTTTAAAGCACCTAACAGATTATAGTAGATCTAATAGTATTGCGCAAATCCCTTCCTGCTCATGGCCTTGTTTTAGAGCAGAAGGCTGCAAGGGATATTTGTAAGGGATGTCATATTGATATCATGCTACGATATCAGTCAATACGAAATTAGTCCAATGTCAGATTTAACAGTAGGAGTTAGTGATATCTTTCTCATCTTTGTTCGACAGTTCTTAAGTGAACTGCCATCTTCAAGGACCTCAGAATAACCTCAGCATTCAAACCCATACATTATGCGCAGATTGCGTTGTTGAAGCTGAAGAGCAGATGCCGGCGCATTTGCCTCCCTGTTGTATCGCTGGACTCGGGTAGCTCTGGGAGTACATATATTTCTGATCGCCGTGAGCCGGATGAACTTAGTATCTCTCTACCTCACCCCACCTTTACGCCAGCCACGGCTAGCCAACATAATACCGACAAATCCGTTTGAAATAAACAAATGAGTGTAACAACAGGGAAGCGAACGTCAATTTTCGCTGTGTTTAGACTCTTTTTGACTTTATCTTATATTTATGGTCTAATTATTTTGAAGTAAATTATACTCTGGGCAACTACATTAATTATTTCTTTAATTTAAAGTTACGTCAATTGATTATGCTTCATTGAAGGAAACGCTGTCAGCAGGTCATAGGAGTGTTCTGGCTGCAGGCCGTGAACGTCTGCATTTGAAACCTAAGTTGCGACTTGGAAGCTGCTTCTCAGAGTACGACCGCCCTGGCAGGGAGGCTATCCACAGTCTTTTGGCCATAAATACAACTAGGAAAACGTGATTATCGCAGAGATGCGAGTGACCTATTTTTTCTGTAAGAAAAGGTAAACATCATAACCTTTCTGTTCTGCATTTCACAGAAAAGATGATACAGATTTCTTTAAGCTGGATGTATGCGGGCGAATGCAAAGCTCCAAACGTGACGAGCAAAGAGCCGCCTAGTTCAGTCTTTGATGTGCTCCATGTAGTGTTTAGGGATATGTCATTCCGTAGAGTATCATGTATGAGTTCGAATGTACACATGGAGCTTTCCTCTTCAGAAAAAAAAACAATGGCATGTCTGTTGGTTTGTTTCTAGCAATGTGAAATCAATGGAATCGCAGCGATGATTCTTACTCTCATCTCTTATTTCTGATTCCTCTGCAACAAATAGTTTTAACAGAGAAAGGAAAATCAGGGTTGTATTCTACTTCAGCAACGACAATAACACACTATGAAAGAGGAAACGAGGTAGAGTTACCAGTGGCATGTATTAATGTCCTTGTAGTTATTCCTGATCCATTTGAAGTTATCTCTTCCCAGCCCTATTATAAAGCTTAGCAAGCGATATTTTATCATCTTAATGCTTATTTAATCTAATTATGTTCATTTCAACATGTTCATTTCCCTCTATAATTTTAAATATAGTTTACTAGCCACTCGGCATTCCTTTCAAATGCCACCCTGCTGCGCACCCATAAACATAATTAAAACATTATAAAATCTTCGTTCTTAAGTACAAGAATAATCCCCTTTAAGGAATTACAGGTGTTGTCGCCTTCTTTGCGGAAAGAGTATTTCATGTCCGGAACTATTGATGAGTGAAAGGAAACACTTTCTTATTCCCAACTGTAATGCTTGCCAACTGAAACATCCTTAAATATAACAATGATTTAAGTATCATCTAATAATAAGTGAAGAGATAAAAAATAAAGTTGTTAACTTAATTTACCGTCTTCCCATAATCTGCACGTGAAGGTTTTTCAATCCAGCCCTAATCTCTCTCTAATCATCTCGTGAGTGTGATAGAATTTGCTGCCTTCCACTTATTGTACAGCTCTCGACAATTCGGAGATGTCTCCACAGCAGCAATTTAGAGACCAATGAGAACAGTTGAGATTGCTTGAATGATGTTGCAGGCCTCCTCATGACCCGCTGTAGTCCACTAATTACTCTGTTCCATCAGTATTATTTGGTTATAACTTCCAGGATTTGGTGCAGACGGCAATAAAGGTGGAAAATACTTCAATGTCTCGTTAGTGTCTGACATTTACGATACATTCAGATTGTTGTGTACCTATCCGCCTACCGCTTCTCCTGTTTGGTGATGGAGGCACAATTTTACAACTGGTGTCGAAATATACAAGGCAATAGACCGCAATGAAACGTGGAACGCTATGGTGCAGAAGTTATAAGGTTGGAGAATTATGGAAAAATATTACACAGTATTTTTTTAGATGGCATCATTGCATCTGCACCCTCAAGGCCAGCAGAGAGTATTTCCTCACATTACTGACGTGTCATCCAGATAGTGAAATCATTGGGGGTGTTAGATGAATCAGTCGCTTCAGGATACGTAGCCAGTACCAGATTCCTTGCCCTCGTATCGGATTCCCATTCTTAATCATTATTGAAAACGCCACGAATTTGACAGCAAGTTATTCGGCAACAGGAATGTTCATGAATTTAAAAGCCCGATTGTTTAGCACTTCCTTATTGAAAGTGGGCATCATCTTTCTATGGCATGATAGTTATTTAGCGTGTATAATCGTGCGTGAATTAAACCAAATTTGCTGCAAAAGACGAGGAATAGTTTCGCTTATGTGTTTACATGCAGCAGGTATGAAGTTATCCAAGGTGTTATTTTGCACCGGCAATGAACAGAAAGTTGAAGTCAGTGCTTCGAAATTTAATGTTGAGTGAAAATTGGTCAGATTGAATCAGTTTCTTTGGAATAAATTAAGACGAAACATTTAATTAGGCAGATTAATTCGATAAATATCCCGATAGAGTGAACAGGACAGATAGTTTACTGTAGTAACGAGCTGACTAAGATTGCGCCATAGAACGACATTAATTCGTTGGATATTAAGGTGGAGTTCAGTGAAATGTTTTCGCCCAAGGTTTGATCGTGCTTGTGAATTCACTGCTTGGTCATCATTAATGTCACAAATCTGAACTGCCTTATAAAAGAAGCTGAGAGATGAACACCAGTAATTACCAGTGTATTTGTCCAGCGTGGAAAAAATCCAAGACATAGTCTGTTGCATTAATTGTATGAACAGGGACCTTCCTTTGTCCATGGATTTTGGTTTTTCAGCGTTGTTTTTAAGTAACAGAACTTGACTATGTTAAATGTTCCAATTGGAATACGTGGCTGAAAATGAACTTGATTGTTCAATGAAATCACGGTGCAAAGCTGGAGAATGAAACTGAAATTTTTCAGCTGCTGATTTGACCAAGAAAAAATCGGCGACATTGGACCCGAGGATCTTAGCCATTGTTTAAGTTTGGTGACTGAGTTCTAATACTGCTTCATATGATTTCTTTCAGTCTGCTCCTGCTCATGTACCTACAATCCACATTCGGTGAGGATGCAAAACACAACATTGTGCAATGATTATCAGTTCAGAAATAGTTTTTTTCCCCAGAAATAAAAACAAATAAAGAATTTAAGTTCTGGTCACCGGGCAGTGACCAGCGGCTTTATATCCTTTATTATTAGTTAAGTGTTATTTGCATCAGGGCTTCCATTTAATGTTACATCCAAAGTGCTGGGATATATATCGGTTAAAATGTAAGAAAGTGGCTTATTTCTTACTATACTTGCCACGATGAGTTCTGTCGTCTAATGGATTTAAATATTTCTTAATTAACAAATATATTACGAATGTATTCTCTCGGCACAGGGAATACGAGAGAGATATCAGAGTGTGCGAAGTACTTATTTCACTGAACAAAGACAACTCACTGTCATTAAATTTGAATATCAATTAACGTTTGAGTTTACGTTTTGTTCAGTTGATTGTATACTTGCCTTTGTGATCTAAAGTTCTCATGATGCTGCGTGATTACTCATGTATAGGTGGATACACCAGAGTAACAGAACGGCTGTGCTATTGGTTAAGGACCTATTAGATGGGCAGTTAAAATGGATCCCCGGCTGCTCTCTTAAGTGGATACAAATTAGTTCTTGGCAGCATTTCCAAACACACCAGGAGAGATTCCCGCAATATGCTACTTAATATGTATCTTCCAACACTTCTAAGCAAACGACATCATCACACATTGCTCGCTGTGCCATCTTAGTATGAACAAAATGTCTGGCATGCTTCCTACTATCAAATAATGACTGCCTTTCAGCAGTGTTTGAATGGCAGCTATTTGTGACGGCCCAATATGGAGTGTCGGCTAAAGATATTTTCTATATATTTAGGACGTGATGCTATATTTTAGTGTCCGTTATATCTTCCCACCCTTATCGCATATTGTTGGAAATACTTTTAATATTATTCAAACGTATCATTTCCGCTTCAATCTGGTTCCATTATATGCTGAAAGATACAAAATGAAGGCGTATTCTTTCATTTAACGCCTGATCTGAGTTATTCATTCTATTTAACGCCTGATCTGGATTTTTAAAAAAGTCTGTGTAACCCTCCTTTAATGCGAAGGGAAATACGATTTCCAAAAGAATAAACATAATCTGAAATGCCAACACATTCTTGTCTGAGGGTTAATTAATTGGCAACCATCAGTTTTGTTCAGGTCTGTCTGTGAAGTGACTGGCCCAAAGCGTCGTTGTGATTACTGGAATCGCTCACATATTTAATGCCTGCTGCTTCAATGATCATTGCTGGTAAGTCTTCCCTTATTTGGATCCTTAAAGTCTTTGAATCTGTTTCATTTCTGGGATAGTTCTGGGATCTATATCCAATAGGGTTGTTGCAAGCAATTCCCCCCTTTGTCAATACAATAATTGAAATCGGTTCATATCTTCAGCCGAACTTATCAACAGAAAATTCAAGCAAACACCCTCTTCCATCTGCTTGCGCCCTATCATTTAGCACATGCCGAGTCATGGAAGTGAATTGGTTGAATCAATGCATCCTTCGAATATATGCTGGGGAAGGGCACAGCATTGATTTTAGCCAGACCTATATGCGTATATATGTCGAAGTCATGCAATCACGGATTCTGTAAATCATATTTCATAACGTTCACGTTAGATTGTGTTTTATTCGTCCTTAAATTTATATACCCGACATAATTTCTTTGTACTGACCACCATAGTTGAGATTCTTTCCAATTCTTCTCGGTTCTAAAGAGTTAAATGTAGCGATTATTAGATATGAAATACTTTCCTTAAAAATAATACCGGCAAATATTTAATACCATTAAATTGTTTCAAGTTATCTCATTTCAGTTTCTTGCATTTTTGTTCGATTCTTCTTTGCAAAAAACGCAGCATTGCCGGACATGTGAACTATCTTTTGTTTGTTGCTGTTACCAATTCCAATATTCCATTACCACAAACCAAAATTTAATGATGCCTCCTTTCCTTGTGGAACCAGAGATCATTTATATTTATTGGAATTGTGGTACCTATATGGGTGTATCAATGTACTACCCTGGTGTGTATCCCACATATCTGGTAATAATTTCAATCTAACAGAATTGGTTTGAACAGACTCAAATATCTTTTTTTTTAACCACACTGTGTTAATTTTAATGTGCTGGGACATTAACAGCAGGGGACATAATTTTAATTTTCAGTATAACTTTATAAATTTAGGTTATATGGCACACTGAGCTTTGTGTTATTTGTTGTCGGATTAAGATAAAATAAGATATCCTTATTGGTCACATGTATATCGAAACACACAGTGAAATGCATCGTTTGCGTCGGTGGTTCTGGGGCAGATCGCATGTGTCGCCACGCTTCCGACGCCAGCATAACATACTCATAACTTCCAACCCGTACGTCTTTGGGATGTGGGGGGGGGGGGGGGAACTAGAGCACCTTGATGAAACCCCCGCAGACATGGGGAGAACGTACAAACTTCTTACCCCGAATAAATCATGTTTAACTTTTAGAAACATGAAACAAATTGTAACTTTCTGTGAAATTAAATGCAGCATATCGTATATACACACACGTGATTAACTCAATCAGTAATCTTTTTTATAAATAGTTACATTGACTTCAGCTCAACATTATCAATAGACCCATAATGTTTACTGGAAGAACATCTGCAAATTGCACAAAGACTGTGGCACGGATGGACATTGTGTCCCACAAATTCAAGTTTACAGTTTTATCCAAGTCCAAGCACTACATTTAATTCGGTGAGTGAGATGCACATTGGGGAACACACTGCGAGGACAATATCCGTAGAGTTTGAGCAAAAAATTATACTTATTGTTCTGCAGCACAAACAAATCAGAATAAATCAATTATGACTTATTACAAAGTAAACAGTTTACGCTGAATCGTTAACAATGCGGCGGCGCTGACAGTACACTGAAGCAGCATCGGTACATGAATAAGGTAATCGTTGATGCCGGGGTTTGTGGTTGGCGGAAGAACAGGTACAAATCTAATCATATTATTAACCTGAAACACAGACGGGGCGGCTTATTTGAGTCATGCCTTGAAAGCTTCTGCTTTAACATCGAGGCAGCATTTGGCCAAGGCTGGGATCAAGGAACCTGAATAGATTAATATTCATCAAGATTAAATTACGTCAATGATTAAAGTCCTCCTTACATAAAATAAAACGAGTGCTGATGTTGCAGGTACATTATCCCCACGGGGATTTCACTCAGCCATTTTAACTGCTGCAACAATGAGCTTCCTTCTGTTTCTAATCGGAAGTGTGAATAGTCGTAAAAATCGACAATGTTCAACTTCAGTGGTAAGTTTTAAAACAGCGAGGCAATCTATGTCGGCACACAACAGGAGCTGCGACAATTAGACTTGGATTGACTCGTAACAGGCATGCAATAACATGCCAAAGTGCCTCAGCAGGGGAAGAAGATTCAAACAAAATGGTGTACTTGCATATAGATCCAATGTAACAGAAAAAGATAAACTGAAGCGAAAAACTCTTTGTAGGAATACACGCAGAAGTCATGAAAGTACAAATACGCTGGTATATCTTATAACTATTTCATAGAAGTGGTTGCAAGGAACCAAGGCTGGGAATTGAATATTCAGGGATACATGAATTATTCGAGGGATAGTCAGAAGAGAAATGCGGCCAATGGCAAGGGACGATATTCGACCAGAAACTCATACTTACGAATCAGTTTCGGTTGACAGAAGTAAAAATATGGCATAGAAGTCACTGGTTGGATTGATATATACTATACTTAGTCCGCGAACGACAAACGAGGGTCTTCAAACTCGCTACCAAATTTTAATCAACGGAAATTACATGCTTAGAATTGGGCAAGTAAATTAATGGATCAACGGACGAGTCAGCAGTGACAAACATTTAAAGAGATATTTCATGGACCTCAGTTAATAAATAATCTGACCAGAAGGAAGAGTTTTGCGAGAACGGGCAAACAGCCTCACCCTTAGATATTAAGACGTCAACAAACTGCAAGTTAAGACATACTGGTTGCGAAGAATAGTCGGAGGCCAGAGGACAGAGGAGTTTTCAGAAACCTTTATCGGGTGATTAAAATAAAAACTCTACAAGTTATACAGCAATTCAATGATAATAAAATTAAACAGGACGGAAAATTTATTCAGTTGTATGAGAAGGAAAATAGTACTTGATATAATTGTTTGTCATTCGGAGGAAGAGACTGCGAAAGTAAGAAAACGGAGATCCTGAATAATTCGCCTAAACTGTGTCATTGGAGAAATGAAGATATCAATTATTGACGACGTAATATCTGGAGATTTACAAAATCATAACACGATCAAGCAGAGTCAATATAGTTTATTGAAAGCCAATGGTATTGGAAAACACTGTGGAGACGTTTGAGGATGTAGCAAACAGAACAGAGTTAAAATGTTTTACATAATGTAAGAGCGCACGACGTTAGTGATAATAGTTTGGCAGGAATAGAGGAGCGGTGAAGTAAGAGAAAACAGAACGTCGGGATGAATGGATAATGCCTGTATTGTTAATCTGTAATTAATGGGGTACCGAATGGATGCTACTTCACTTTGAAGTGCCGCTGGGGTTTCTGAACGTCAGGAAGAGAAGAAACGGAAGTACACGTGCAAAAACTATTTACTTGCACTTATTCCAATTTAGATACTGTGTTCTATGTGCACAATGTGGTCTCCCCCATTTTGGAGAAACCACATACAGTTGTGTCCATTTTCTGTTGCATCTGCTTTCAAACGATACATTAATTCTCCAAGCTAATTCCACTCTGACCTATTTTTGCCATGTTGGTGTCATGAAATCCAAATTCAGCTTAACGAAGAGTATCTCGCGGCGTTATGAACTTAATATCGACTGAAAAGTTGAAGCGAGATGGTCCTGTGCATCCGCACAGTAACACTGCTACATGTCAGAACAATATATCAGTTTTCTGCTGATATAATAACATCAATGAATGCAACCGTTTGCTTTTTTTTACCTTCATCTGTTTCTCGTGTATCGTCTTTAAAAACGAAGATGCATAAATATTTGAATAAGTAATTTAAAACACGTTGCCTTTTAAATTGAGTCACAAAAATACAGCAGAGGAACTACTGCTGAAGTGACATGTCTCTGGAAGTTTCATTCAAGGTGAATAAATTGACAATATTTGATCATCATTAAAGAAACAAAATTACCACAGGAAGTCTGTGGTGAAATAAAAGGTCATCATCAGCAGTTAATGTGAAAGGTGGATGGCCAGGAGAATGCAGCATTGCCCATGTCTGTAACTCAAAAGAGTTATATTGTGGTTTGATTAGTAGAAGTACTGACGCTCATTTGAGGTAAATTGGCATGGGGCCGGGGGGGGGGGGGGTGGGAGGGGAGGATATTCCAGGGGAATGTGATAAAAATCCCATCAGAAATGAATAGTTGAACTTGAAGAAAAGCCAATCTTTGTTCAAATAGCACAGAAGGCACAGATTTATGCGTCAATTCTATTTGCTGTCATAGCGTTTATATCCGTGGAAAACAAATTCTTTCTGCTTAACTCCTTTAGCTTTCTAAATGGTATCTGAAAGTTATAATGTGTGAACGCTTTCTAGTTGGGAACAGTAAGTATTCTCAGAAAGTATAATTCGGTAATATATTCAATATTAAATAACAGGAAAACCGTCGTTTTAAAATTGCTATTGGAAATGAATTGTCCTTTGTACAGAAGGAGCATTTTTATTGTACCCGCATTTAATGCAATGGCAATGGAGAAGTAATTGGCTTGACATTTAAGAACAGTTGGAAAGCCGACGAGGGGAATTGCATTCATCATTTCTAATTGTTTAGTTGTTTTGTCCTAGAATCGGAGTCATTATTCACAGGAAGCATCTATTAAAAGAAATAACCTCCATCATTGCAGATTCTTTTTTAACATCAAATGTGAGACAGGTTTTTTAAGCTCTATTCTTTTTAATTGAAATGTGGAATTGTTGAGGTAGCAAAGACAGAACCTGGGATAAAGGAAACAGTGATTTTACTTCCAAGGAACTCTGTGATGGAATTGTCGTGACTCTTTGTGTGACTGAGGTACTCCTGGCTCTTATTAGAGGAAAGAATAGCATGAATTTATTGCTGAGCTTTGGCGTTCGTCTGAATGAAATTAAACACGTGTAAGAGTCCAAGAAGACTGTTCCAACTGCGAAGCAATCCCGAGTTTTCTGACTTGAGAAAAAGTGCTGCCACCCATCTGTTCTTCATTCTCACATTCAACATGTTTGCTTCCGACACTAATAACACACTCTTAACTTCACATTTAGTAATCGAGTTAGGAAGAGAAAACTGTCGAAATATAAATGAAATGTATATCTTACTACAATTCGCACGAAGGCTTTTAATTTCTGAAGGATGATAGTTAAACATTACATTAACATGTTAAACAGGAACTATGTGACCGTGTAACTAACTTCAAACATTCCTGTCGTTAGTGACATCGGAATGAGCGATCACACTAGTTTTCATTTAAGATTGAAAAAGAGAAAGAAAACGGAAGACATGAAGAGCTGGCAGCCTTTCTGAGGTTGCTCACTTTGAACTTTTGTGACGGTACAAATGTAATATCCTATCGCCAAGAAAACTAGAACAGAATTATTGTGGTTCTATTCATGAAGATACACAAGGATTGATTGTCGTTCTGCATGTGTTGGTACTTCTCAGAATTACTTTTAAAGATGAGTGGCAAGAATTTGTATAAATCTAAATTAATGCAAATCGATTAAGATAGTCAAACATACACTGAAATTGCCTGACGGTCACCAGGCCCAGCATCGGTTCTTTGGTGCAGAACTTTTCCACTTCGATTCTGCCCTGCCAGGCCATATGAACAGCTTTGAATAATGCAGCGTAATCAACGAAGAACATTATACTATTTAAATAGCGAGAGTCCACAAAATTTTGGATTGTAGGCATGCATGGGGCTACCGCAATTTTAGGGCGAGGAGTTCCAGATAGATATCCTTGATTTTGAGGCAGTTAGGAGAGGTTCATTTGGTGGAACTGTTTGTACTATGAGAAGAGTTTAGACTATATTCAAAGGAGTTTAAAAGGATGAACCGTGATCTATGGAAGCATTCACCATCTTGAGGTACGATAAAGAATGGATTATCAGAAAATGTTTCCATTCGTGACGAAAGCTAGAACTAGGAGAAATACTTCCAGAACAAGTGGTCGCCTATTTCACGCAAAGAGAAAGAGGGCTGTTCTTTCTTCCTTTCTAGCGTTGCATGTTCTATACAATGTGCTCTGCTGACTGAATGGTCGAATACAGCTAAGCTCGACATAACTATGTATTTTACTGGCTGCATTTTGGTAGGATTAAACCCAGCACATGGTAGGGCCCTAAAACCACTGTAATTGAGGAAGAAGGTTTTGAAAAAAAAATGAAATTAAGTCAATCAATTCTGCAGATAAATTCCTGCGATCAGATTTTAAATAGTGGAAACTTGTTGACATACCAATAAATATTTCAAAGGTAAACTAAGAAACAACCACATAGTGGTTGGTTCAGAATCACATGTAGCCCAGAATACTAAAAATTACAGATTTCCTACGGTGGAAGACATTAGTGAACCATTTGTTGAACGACAATCAGATATTTCTATGCTTCTCTTTATAACTTAATATACTCACGATGCACAAAGATACACTACCTTGGTATTTTAAAATCAGCTGTTCTTCTGAAGCAAAAATTAAGCAGGTTCGATGACGTGTGATATCACAACAAAGAAGAACGCAGTAAAATGTATGTGAGGGGGTGAATTGCTATTAAAATAACGAAACCTGTAGAAGACCGTATACATTCTAATAACGTTAGTGCTTTAAGACTGAAGGGTTATTACTGTGTTTTAACAACAGATTTTGTCTGACCTGACAAGTTTCCAAGTATGTTCTCTTGCTTACCTTACTTGAGGTGAATTTTAACACGTTTATATCAACATACGTTCAAAACAGAAAATTAAGCAATGGAAAATATTTACACTTACCAATATCGTTTTGAATTCTTATCAACTTTTCTGTCTCTAACATAAAAATAACACTAGTATTGTAAACATGGATACATGCAATGTTGAAGCAATTCATTTTACATCCTCAGTTCTACAGAAGTTATTGAAATCACCGTGATTTCACCATTGTGCTCTCTAGGAAGATCGCTGTGTAGACTTCCGCCTCACGAATTGACGTCAACAGGTGCTGACGTGTTTTCCTCTGGTATTGGTTATATTTCACGTACAGTGTTCAATGCGTTGTTAGAAACAAATAGCTAACATCTTGGACAAACCGCACTCCAATACTTGAGCAGAAGAAATAGAGAAAACATAACAAAGAGGAAGAGTTTCAATTCATACTGACTTTGTATTAAGAGAAATGTCCCATGAATTCACTTTGTCATTCTGGAGTACTGCCTTACAAACAAACTGAAATAGAAAGACCTCAAATAAAGTGTACCTTGTCCTAAAATTTTAGTGCAGCATCAAAGCAGTGACTCATCTTTGTAAACTCGTGTGTTATAATAATAGATAATTCGAGTTAAGTTTGCAAAATATCGACACTTCAATGTTAAGGAAAGCAGTTGTATCATTGGTAATGGCAATTCAGAAATGACATGGATCATCCACGTTTAGACTTAGGGGAACTGCAACCAAGAATCCAAAATCCTGAGCCGGATGTAAAGGATAGGATGAATATCTTCATAAACCAAAATGATCCATTGTCGAAAGATAAAGATAGAGATAGAGAAATTATAGATGGTCGCAATGACAATTTAATAACTTAAAGAAAATGGGGTACCCTGATGAAATCGTTCCAAGTGTAATGAGGATATAGATGACCATTTTTATAAAAAGGATAGTTGAACACATCGTATTCATTTGCGCAGAATTGCTTATGAATGCATAGATTGAAATGTTCCAGATTTCATCTCTGGAAAAGTTAGTTAAAATGGGCAGAATTTTTTGCTGAATATCAGTGCGAAATTGATTCCGTAAACAAATCTGAAATAATACCAGGTACTTCAAAATGTGCTCGAACTGACACAGATTTTATCTTGAGATTACCGACTAAATAGGTATAATATTTTCTGCCTTCCTTGTGGTCGTGTGCAACTGTTCCATTAGTCAAATTCGGCTACAAGTCAATGGTTACTATGCCTAAATCATATGATAATGTTCACCTTTCTTTGACTCATGCGCCAGTCTCTCTGTGTGGTAAAGCAAGAAATAAAGAAGGAACAGGAAATTACATACTGTTTGTCCTGCTTTGCCTCCCGCATCCGTACCATTGCTCTCCCTGGCGTTATGAAACTCAGCGTGTTTTGGCATTTTGTGGACTCGTGGACTGATTAAATATTCGAAAGAGAAGGTGAACATGCGGTATATTAAATAAATATATTATTAGTGTTACATGCAATGATTATATTTTGATTATCAAATTCTTTACTCTGTTCTCTTTCAGGCAATGCACTAATGCACTGCGAAAATCTGTCACTTTCACAATCGTGCAACCAAAGAAAAATTCTGAGCAGATTCGTTCTAGGCATTATAAACACAAATCTGGGCATTTTATGGGATGTAGCCATTAACCAATTTAAATCGCGAGTAGTAAAAAGCTTGAATAAAACAAGGTAAATACTTATTTAGCCAATTCATTCCATACTGTAATACAATTCTGAATAATGTTGAGATCCTGCAAATCCTTTGTATCTGATGTACACTCAACACATACCCGAAACACGTTTAACTGTCTGCATTTAGTTTTCGTGTTCTTTTGGATGTTTATTTTTATATTCTATACTTGATAACAACATTACACTTGGACTCCTATTATCATTAATTACTTGCTAAAAGATAACCGAAGTCCCATGTGTTTTATGCGATGGAGTCCAGATATTCATCTAAATTGAAATGCGTGCTGGGAGTGACATAAAATGTAAGGACATTGCTTCAACATTAACGACCAAAACAGCTTGCTTCACAAAATATGAAATGGCAGTTATACATAATGGCCCACATTACTTAATCAGTGTCAAGGCACCAGTGTTTGTGAGTAACCCACGAGAAACATGTTTTATCTTTAGTTAAACAAAGAAAAACTTAGCAATTTGTTCATTCGTCGTTTTTCAATACTAATTAGCATAGGGCTAGATCTTCTAACGTCATCACTCACCGTCGGATGCCATGAGGATTTCAAAATCGCATGAATTGTTTAAAAATAAACGACATACAAACGTGGCAGCAAAATCATGGTTTCCGGAGTGATGTGTAATTTTTCACAGTTTCCTGTGGGTTATGCGTGGAAATGTTGGCTGCTGTATCGAAGTTCCAGAAAGAATTTCAAGGTATATTTTCTGATGCTCTCTCAAGCGTTTATATCCTTCCCATTGTATTGCATGCAAGCGCAGGTGTCATAGCCCTTTAATGGCTAAGCAATTGTTTATCCCCCCTCCCTCATATCTATGTTGGCTTTCTTGCTCTTGTACTCTGTGCTTCTTGAACATTATGCCAGTTTCAAACACATTCTTCATTTTCCTTGTGCGTTGAATACACACTGCATGCTGACCTCCCAGAAAAGGATTGATAACTTTCTACCCAATACGTTTGCCACAACATGCTTGGAATAAGTCCTCTGTAACTTCATGGGTGGAAATGCGACTTAGTATCATGAAGCCTAGCATTAATTTGAATGGTTGTTTTTTTTGGGACTAGATGAAATGAGAGAATGGAATTCCCCATGGTTAATAGGTCATCGTCAGCGCCAGCACTTGAAATACAACGCCCAATCTCCATATCTGCAGATATCCGTAGAGTACTCAACTCTACTGGAAAAATCTCAGAAACTGAAAAAGTTCATGGCTTTATCCAGCAAGACTAGGGCAATTGTCAAATATGGGCAAATAGTTGGCAAGTAATATTCTCCCGACAAAAGTATCCATGGATGAACGTATTCAGTTAGGGCTTTGCCGTCTACTTTTGAGATGTATATTTTCATATTCTCTCACAAAATAGAAGGTGGTCATTCAGTCTATTGAGTCTACGCTGACTATCAGAGCAATCTCATCAACTTCATTCTGTCTCTTACTTCCCTGTAACTTGGGATTTTTTTTCCTCATTGTTGTCAACTCTACACTAATTCTCCTACCATGCACACGTCAGGTCGGTAACGATTCGAATCACTTGCATGGATGCATGTAGCGCGAATACTTCTGAAGAATCTCGATACGATTCAGGACCAGTCAGATCCGTTGATTGGCACCCCATGGATTAAACTTAACGTGGGCTCTTCCACCAATAAGCACAGTGTATGCAGCCTGTGCGATCTGCAACATGCATAGCTGTTAGCTTCCAAAGCTACTCTGGCAGCTCCTCCCGATCCAAAGACATCAATCATCAAGAAGGACAATAGTGGCGGGTGCATGGCAACCACGATTTTCAGATTCCCCTTCAAGATGCTTAACATAACGACTTGGAAATATATCCTTCTTCTTCGATTGGTCTAAGTCCTGAAACGTGAGACTAACGTCAGCAGAAGGGCTACATACGTTGAAGACAGCAGTTTAGCACCATCTTCTGTCCATTTATGTAGAAGCAATAATATGGGCCTTTATGGAGAAGACCAGATGCTAACAATCATTTTTCTTTAATTAATCAACCTTTGCAGGCATTTGTAGTGGATAATGAGCAGGATGATAACATACACCAAAGACCCGGCAAGTCGGCAACGGAAGAACTATACCGCGAAATGTGAAATGATACAGTTTGGTAGGAAGAATGAGGAAATTCAACATAACATAGGGGATGATATTTTAAAGAATGCACAAGAAAAAGAAACAGATATTTGGGCAGAGTTAATTGAAAATGGAAAGACAGGCTTAGAAAACGAATGAAAATACATTGGAGTCCCTGGGCTAAATAAAAAGAAGTATGAGCTACAAGAAGGAATCATGGGAAGACGTTTGATAAAATCCTGGAATATTGTGCTCAGATCTGGACATTGCGTTTGATGAAATGTGTACATCTTTCAGACAGTGTACAGAAGAAATGTACGAAAATTATTCCAGGAATGAAGTAATTCAATTACGTAGACAAACCGCGAATGTTCTTTGTGGGCCGAAGGGCCTGTACTGTGCTGTAATGTTCTGGAAGGAGAAAGAATGTTTGCATTGGATTAAGTCTTCAGAACTACAGGGCATATAATGAAGGTGATTAGCAAACGTAAGTAATATATGGCATGCCTTTTACAATGAGTAGTAAGAAGCAATCGTTTGTGTGTGTGTGTGTGTGTGTGTGTGTGTGTGTGTGTGTGTGTGTGTGTGTGTGTGTGTGTGTGTGTGGTGATTAATCGCGGAATTAGCATACGTAAACTAGAATTTGAGAGCAAATTCAATTGTAGAGTAACAAGGGGAAATAAGACTCTATGTAAAAGGAAGGAATTTGCAAGAAGGAGTTGGAGAATGGGACGATCTCATTGTTCTTATATGAAGAAGATGTGAGTCAAGTGGCTTCCTTTCGGAGTGTCAGCAGTTTGTTATCTTTTTTGAGTCTGTTGTACTTCCGTTTGACGATTAAAATAAATTAATCTTTAGTCAATTAAGTATATTTAAAATTAATCATTATTATTTTGTTCTGTGTGCTTTTCAATTGTTATCAGACATTATTAATCACTAGAAATATTTGGAAATAGCCCATAAGTTTGGCCCGTGATTTTTCTCCATTCACGGCCTATTCCGCTCTTGCCATCTGCTCTGCATCATGGAATGACTTCAGAAGCCATGCTGCAAGACCTTAGCCCGCAAAATTTTAGCGCCCTCTTAAAAATTACACGGGAACATCCTCAAGGCATCACCCAAGTGGAATTTTATGCGGTTCATACTTTACAGTATTATTTGAATGCAAAAGATCGATTGAATGTCCTCAGTGTTTTACTTCAGTCAATTACACATTTAATTTGGGGACTACTGCGAAGAAGAAAAAGGACCTGGACTCATTATCCCTTTATTTAAATTGATCAACTTCAGTTTAAGAAGACAGAATCATAGGATCGTAAAACAAAGGAACGAGTCCTTTCTCCCTCCCTTCTTCCAGCCGACAGTAAAACCCATGTGTGCTCATACGATTTGATCGCATGAGGCCGATTTTCCTGTCCGAGTATCCGTATAAACACCTTTTAAACGTTGTAATTGCATATGTTTCCACCACCTCTTCTCGCACATCGTTTTGGATAGTCACCTCCCTTTAAATTTCTCCCCTCTGATCTTAAACATGTTTTCCCTAGTTTGAGACACCACTGCCCTGAAATAGAAAGATAATGAATATCTATTTTGAGTAGGCTCCCCAAAATTTTATAAATCTGTATCAGCTCACATTTCAGCTTCAGTGAGAATAAACCCAGCCTATCCAATCTCCAATTACCATTGATTTTATCTGAACTATAAAACAGTTTTGCTCACCATCGTCTTGCATATGTTCAATCCGTTCTAAAAGTTATACGACCATTAATAAAATTGGTTTAGAAACAATAGGATTTTCGAAAGCAACTTTCACAGATTAACATATTTCAAAACTGTTCAGTAAATTAGAAAGCACTCAGGTCGCACGACGCCGACCTTTGTGTGAGATTACCTTTCTCTCTTCGCTTTAAACTACGTTCTAGTAAACATGGAACATTATTTATTCATGGTTATTTTCGCAGAATGTGAAGTATACGGCCAATGTAAATCAGCGCGGCCGTAATTTCGTTATATGTACTTTTAATATCTGATTTGGCCATGACAACATTGAATACTGTTTTCATGTAGAACAAATGCAAATATCAGCAACGTAGTCTGTAACACTGAGCCGTTGAATGGCATCCTGGAAGATGGAAGGACATTCACGATAGAGGAGCGTGGAGCTGTATTTTCAACCCTTTGGGTCCCAGAAAATTTCACGATTCCTAGAGCTGAGATGACTTCACAAGATCACAGAACAAGGGCGCAGAAGTAGACCATCGAGTCTGCTCCAAAGAAAAGGGGAAAAAAATAAAAAGAAATGAGAAATGGGGGTGGGGGGGGAAGAGAAAAAAAAACATTCTAACCACAATTTCCGGCTTTATCCCCATATCCCCTGATACCTTGACTAATTAGATATCTATCTATCTCCTTCTTAAACGCCTTCAATGATCTGGCCTCCACTGCTGTACGTGGCAAGGAATTCCATAAATTCACCACCCTCTGGCCAAAGAAATTTCTCTTCATCTTTGTTAAAAAACCTGTATTCTCTGATTCTAAGTTTGTGCCCTTTGGTCCTGGACTCACCCACCAAGGGAATCAGCTTTGCCACATCTACTCTGTCAAGTCCTTTCAACATTCGAAATGTTTCTATGAGGTCCCCTCTCATTCTTCTGTACTCCAGTGAGTACAGTCCAAGAGCCGCCATAGGCTCATCATATGTAAGCCCTTTCATTCCTGGAATCATCCTCGTAAATCTTCTCTGAGCCCTCTCCAACATCAGCTCATCCTTCCTAAGATATGGGGCTCAAAACTGTACACAGTATTCCAAATGAGGCCTCACTAGTGCCCTGTAGAGCCTCATAAACACTTCCTTACTTTTATACACTCTACTTCTCGAAATGAATGCCAACATAACATTCGCTTTCTTTACCACCGATCCGACCTGGTGGTTAACCTTTAGGGTATCCTGCACGAGTACCCCCAAGTCCCTTTGTACTTCTGTACTTTGAATTTTCTCCCCTTCTAGATAATAATCTGCCCGTTTATTTCTGTTTCCAAAGTGTACAACTGCACATTTCTCAACATTGAATCTCATCTGACATTTTATTGCCCATTCTCCTAAACTATTTAAGTCTCTCTGCAACCTTCCTGTCTCCTCAATACTCTCCACTCCTTCACTTATCTTGGTGTCATCCGCAAACTTAGTCACAAAACCATTTACTCCGTCATCCAAATCGTTAATGTACAGGGTAAAGAGAAGAGGCCCCCAACACCGACCCCTGCGGAACACCACTAGTAACCGATTGCCAACCAGAACAGGATCCTTTTATTCCCACGCTTTGCTTTCTACAAACCAGCCAATGCTCCACCCATTCCGTTATCCTACCTGTAATTCCATAACCTCTCATCTTATTAATCAGTCTTCTGTGCGGCGCCTTGTCGAAGGCCTTTTGAAAGTCTAAATACACAACACCTACCGCTTCTCCCTTATCCACCCTACCTGATATTTCTTCAAAAAACTCCAATGGGTTGGTCAGGCAGTATCTTCCCTTCACGAAACCATGTTGCCTTGGACCTATCTTGCCTTGCACCTCTAAGTATTCCATAACATCATCCCTGAGGATCGATTCTAATAACTTTCCCACCACCGACGTCAGACTAATAGGTTTGTAATTTCCGTTATGTTGCCTCCCACCTTTCTTATACAGCGGAAAGGTGGGAGGCAGCATAAAAGGTGCTATTCACCGTATTTAAAAGTTACATTTCTCCGTATTCTACCAATATAGCTATTGTGTATTTAGGCTTTGATTAATCAACAGATGCTTTATGTTAGTTGAAATTTGGATGGAAATCAACTTGGACCGTACCAAAAACTCGAGATATTTTGAATAAACGTAAATTGTCTCTTTTCGTATATGCTGCTGGTTGGCATAGTGTTCCTTTTAAAACGAACATTACTTGTTGAATTTAAGTTACTATTGTATTGTGATGCTGAACATGTTCTAATATGAAAATAAAAAGTGGATTATGGGAGATCAGTAAATCCAACGTTATTGCAGAACTCCGACTGCCTTTGCACTTATAGAAGTGTGTACATATTTGTGATGATTATGTTAATATGAATCTTTTCTATCACCTGTTAAAATATGAGACAACTATATAGCTTGTTCTTCAAACAGCATCTCAGTAAGAAGCAGAATTATGATATGGAAAATCTAATGGAACAGTTTGAATATTGTCCCACTTACCAGCTTCTTCGAGAGCTTCTGTCACATTCTTTAGCTCTGTGGGTAAATCATGAACCAGGAAATTTGAATGGAAAGTTTGTTCTCTGGTTTCTATATTAGCTGAATGATATGGTGACATTTTAAGTGACGAACTGCTGGACTACCAATCCAGCTGATTGTCCAACAGAGTAGACAGAAGATAATCATAAGCGAGCAAGAAACAATTTCTCTGAAATTTCTAAGACATCAAAAACTTCTTGGTATTTTCTCAGTATTAAACTAGTTTGTGTTTCGCCAGAGCCTTTCCGTTCCAGAGCTCACAACAACCTTACGCTGAACATGAATTAAAGAGCTGAATTCCGTAAGTAAGATGAAGGTGACAGCAGTTGAATCAATGAAGCATGTTTTGTTGATGTAGCTAGTCAATGGATATCAAAGGGAACTAGTCCAGTGACTAAAGTCATGTTTTTCGCACAATAGAAATATATTTAATATTAAATAAAAAGATACGGAATGTAAATGAAAATAAAGCAAATCAACGCTGATAACACATTTGATTTAAAATGCTTAAGATTGTAGAACAATAATAAAAATACTAACGTAAATGAGGATAAAGAACACAGGTGCACCATTTCCTCGAACGTATTTTCCTCACACGAAGTCGGTGAAATTCATTCGTTGTGACTGTTGGAGCTGAGACTGTTATGGACTCAGTGAAAGTCCCTTTAAGATAGAGAGTGTGTGTGTATGTGTGTGTGGGGCGTGCTTACGTCAATAGAAGATAAAGGACGTAATGACGTTGTTGAAGAAGTCAGAAGAAGAAGAAGGAGAGAGAGAGAAGGGAGAGAGACACCAGCCTGCTTGTTTTCTCTATCGATGGATGAGAAACAATAACTGTGTTTGCCACTGAAATCCATGTATGGAAGTTGGAAGTAATCCGGTGGAGTTCACTTTGTTGCTGACCTGTAGAAGGAAACAGGTATTTGTGTGTGGACGACCACGGTTCGGATGCTTTTCGGGGTGAGGAAGTCACTACCGAGTAAACACTGGAGTGTCGTTTGGGTTCCATCGTGGAACATTTGGATTTCGTATGTACTCTCTCTATGTTTTTCTACATCTACATCTTATCTTCAGACAACGGTGGTTGTTGAAGAAGCCCTTGCTCATGTTTCACCTTATGGCTTGCGGAACTGAACTTTAAGAACCATTCCGGAACTGGGAGTTTTGGACTTTGTCACACACACACACGAAGAGTTTAGTTTTGGGGTTAACGTTCGAGGTTTAACATTCTTGAATTCTAACATACTAACATTTTTTTTAACTTTTATTTTACGTATTATCATAAGTAGTGATTAATAAAATAGTTTTTAACACTGAATCATGCTCAGTGTGTTTCTTTTGTTGCTGGTTTGTGACAGAGACAATATTAATAGAATGAATGTAATGCATCCGTTCCGCAAGCTATCGATGGCAATTGGTAATTGGTGAATATTGTGACGTTCCCGAAGGCCACTGGATTTGACTTACAAGTCGTTTTTGAATTTCGTTTTGCAATGTGCAGAAGTGGAATTCATGGACCAGCTGAGCAGCGAAAAGGAGAATGCCGCCAGGGATGAGAACCGTACACCTTAAACCTTTTTCTTAATTTTCTCTATGTTTGAGTATAACCTTTAATCAAAAAATTCACGTTTATCATCTCGAAGAATGATCAATGTTCAACTGTTAAACCAAGTTGTTTCACATGTGCAAGAAACTTGGAACAAAGGCATACAAATAGTGAAAAAATACTAGCCTGCTTTCTTTTCAAGTAGAGTATTCTCTAAAATAATTACAGTAATATTAATAATAGTCAGAAAAAGCAACGAACACATGGAAAATATTAACAATATTAATTATTTTATTATCCCTGCAAACTATAAATAAGTGATATGACTAAACACGGAACATATCCTGTAATTACAATAACAATAATATCATTTTCTTGTTGGCTTATTGCACGACAATGAAACTTATCTTCACAGTTTAATTCAAATATTTTCACAAATGGTTACGTAAAATGGAACACTTGTTATCCAATTTTGAACAGTCTGTTCCACGGGCGATGGATGTTCTAAAGAAGGCGAAAATATTCTGAGACTATCTGAAGTGGTTTGCAAAATACATACAATTTCCTGGATGCACTTAAGTCAATTCCAGACAGCGAGAAATAACATTGCAGTAGGCAGCCCATTGGGTATAAATAGATAAGATATATCTTTTGTTAGAATACCGATATCGCTAATATAAACAGATGGCTAAACAGCCGTACCACAGTCTCGGAGCTCTGCATTTATCTTAGCCACGTCTGAAGACGAACAACAAATTTGTTACCGGTCACTCCGTTAATTCTTCTATGTTCTGAGAGCTTTATTACTAAATTACTGTGCACGCCAATATGAAGAAATAGTAGATCTAATTGCAAGCACTGCTTAAGGTAGAAAATTAAACACATCGCCATTTTATTTCTGCTAAATGTTGGACGGTTCCGGGGGAATTCAATGTGAATGAATAGCTACCAGATATATGTTACTGAAATAACCAAAAAAAAATTAAAGAGCGGGATGGCTCATCCTCAGTATTAAACTGGTGTTATTCCAAAATATAACATAATAAAGGGAGATTTCTGTCCAAGGTGGTGTGACAAGTGAACGAACAAATGCATGGGCTGGGCCACATAATGTGGAGGGAGAGATAACACGTAATACCAGTTTCCTCCGCAAAATTTGGTAAATTGTTTTTCTTATTATCACATGTACCGAGGTATAGTGAAAAACTTCGTTTAGCGTGCCATCCATAGTGATCAATTCAAGATAAATGCTGCTGATGAAATGTAATGCGTCTAAACATGGGTATTGATGATATAGATGCAATACACAATATATAATACTACCCGTGATCTGCTTCCGCTTCCAGGAATTAGTAAAGGAAAATGGTTTGGTTGTACAGGGTTATAAAGGTTCAGAGTTCCCCAATGATATTGAAACATTTCCATTGTTTCTCAATAACTCTTTCCAACATAAATAAAAATATCCGAAATTAATGGCAATAAAATGTAAACGACTGTGAGATGCGAAACAAACTATTGTATTTTCATTTCCTGCTTACATCCAGCTATTTTTTAAATAGAGATGTAATTATAGGGCTCAATAGAATCAAATGTTTCAAGGTATTTAATGATCTCGCTTTAAAGAATTTTGGCATTGTTGTGGGCTGTCTGGTATCAGAAACGCCAAGATGCTATTTAGACGGAAGACAGTAGATAATTTTTGTATTAATGGATTGATATTTCCAGGCTATTTTTACTCCGGAGAGAAATGTAATTGAATACCTTGTGGAACATTGATTTAGAAAGGAAATATACGTTCAGATTGTGAAACAAATTTAGCGTTGAAATCCACATCGAACTGAAATGATCCTTCTTACTCACATATAATATTAACATAACTTCGTGAAAGTAACTGAGACTAGTGGATCTCCAATTTCCATTTTCAAAGCACGAATTAACACCAAATAATTTTCCAAGTTCAGAGAAAATACCTGTCTTTATTACCATTTTTTTCTGTATCAGTAAAATATAATTCTAAACTGCTGAATGCAAGACATAACATCCAACATATCGAAGACAACGCAGCTAAATCCTTTAATAGGATCGTAAATTAAAAATACATTAACGTACCTATTTCTCTTGGTTCCAGAAAGATTCAAATGAATAATTGGTTTCTTGTACGAAACGTGAGATAAACGTGCTAAAATTATTTTTGTTGTCCACCAACCTAGTGGAAGATTATTTCTGTGTCTCAGTTGAAGCGGAAGGCAAGTGCATCGTCTCGTGACTCAAATGTGTTAAGAATCACCCACGAATCACAGAAAATCTATGACACAGAAGGACGACATTAGGCAAATCGCGACTCTACCAGTCGAAGATGAACGCTATTCTTATCTTGCAGCATTTGCTCCGTAGCAATGAAAGCCATGACTTTTAGTGTACCAATCCAAGTATTGTTTAATTTCCATGGGCGTAACTTCCTGTTGCACAATTCACGCAGTAACTTCAACACTTCCACCATTGTTTCGGTGAAGATTCTTTTCTTCATTACTGATCTAATTCGTCTACCGAATCCTTCTTACCTATTTCTTGATTCACGACCATTTTCTACATGAAATACCTCATTTCAAATCAGGACGTACATAATTTAATACCTCACTTTATCTCCCTTCAGCGTCCTATGTGCCAAACACAAAAATCCGGTTTATCCAATCTTTATTTAACAATGTAAATTCCAAGTGGTAAATATGTTTTCTTAAAACTATTCTGCACCCTGTCCAATGCAATAATATCTTGTTGCAATGTGATGACCAAATTTTTCGCTTCGTCCAACTGCTCCTGGAAACAATTGTAATGTAGCCTTCCTGCTCTTCATTTCTATGTCTATATTGATAAAGTGCAGCGCCGTGTGTCATCGCCGTGTGTCATCGACATAGGAATGTCCTGCTACTCCTACGGATATATGCATATACACTGCAGAACACTTATTATGCTCCTTCGGCATCCACACACTGATTATGCTTTCCATCCCGAATAAATCTCACTCTTTCCTGATCTAGACACTCCAATGCCATTTTTAACTGCTTCATTTTTATGAATGATACTCGTTGATGGAAAGTGCAGCAATATCAGAAGAGATCAAAGATCTATTTAATTTCTTATTTTCGTCCGTAACTCACCACAGTGTCCACCTGAAGTTTCTAAAAATAAAGTAATTAATGCTATTGGGTTGTTATGAATTGACATAATATAAACGACAGTACACGCGTTAGAAAAGAAAGCAAAATAGTAATTTAAATAAAGGATTTACCTGACATACATTCACGCAAAGTTTCCTCTGCACACGTATAAAAAAGTTTTTTGAGACAAAAATCATCATAATACTTCACTTTCGAGTCTTTGGAGTTCAGTTGTAAAGGGCGTCAGAAATATTTTATCAAAGGTACATCGTATTCCCTCCCAGATGCCGTCACTTATATTTGCTTCAAAATGAACACGTTCATCGGTAGCAAGGTCCCGGCACAATACAAATACTTATGAACGACTACTGTTCATTTAGTACATGGACAAACCGACATACTTCGTTCACATTTACAGAAAGAGTCGCATTATTTCGCGGCATAGCCATTTAGATGTATTATGAACGACAGGGGTAGTGATGTTGCAGGTCATGGACGTCAGTAACAAAATAATTGCTCACATGAAGTCATTTGAAGGAAGCAAGTTTCAGACTTAGGCGCGTGTGCTGAGAGTGTGAGATTGACTGAGTGATGGATCATGCCATTTCTGTCACTGAATAAATTTACTGGGCATGTCATGCTCCAGCTGTTGTTGGCTGGATGAATGGGCGTGGGGGGAGCGTAGCCTTAGATATATAACAGTTTTGCAAGCATTTCACCATATTACCATGAGGAGTTTCCCTCTGAAAATGCTTACTGGGCTGATGGTTAAAGATACACTTGCGTTCAATTGGAATTCTTGTCCAACAGATGCAGGAGGAAATGTAAAAGTAAGCAGTTATTTACCTGGTTATTTAGTTTAAATTTGTTAATGCATTTCTGATGATAATCATTTTAAACGCCAAATAATGTCAAATGTATTTTTAAAAACATTGGACATTGCTGACAGCTTTCTCAGAAGGAAAGCACCACCGTACCCCCAGTTTTGCTTTTCATGAGAACATGTCAGAGGTATTCCAGGATTGGAATATCTCCTTTACACCTCTGGACCTCGAGAGCTGAATATGATTCAAAAGGGGACCACCGACATGAGTTCCAAATAGTGTGGTTTCTTCAATAACTCAGTTGTTGACGGTGTAGGTTGTTTTGCAGTGTCAAACGCGACATATTCCAATGGTAAACAATTTAGTATGTCTACATCACGCATTGCTTTTTATCGACGATTTGATCTTGTCAAAATTTGTATTTCCCTAATTTATTTTGTATCTGTAATGAAAAACTGCAAAAATACGCAAGTCCCACGTCATCCCGCACTCCTTTTCACTCTTGTTCGGTCCGTTCGCATTGAAAGAGTGTATGTGTTCCTTCATACAAAGAAAAAGCAACAACTGTGACAATTTTACCATTTTATGGACAGTTTCACTTCTTAATTCTCAGTGCTGTTCTCCAAATCCAGCACATTTCTTGCGCTTTCAAGGAAATGTCAATTGTTCCATTAACAACGACTGTGGATAGATGTATTCACTCTGCACTAATAAGCAAGGGAGAAGTATGCAGCGTCTTTTAAGCGTGAAGATGAAACAATATAACCGTTGAATCACCAAAAATACCAATAATCTCATTTCTCACCTAAATCTTGCAGTGCTTTCTTCAGTTTTCTAGCTTCTGGAAGTTGAAGTTAAAACCCTGAGGAATATATTCATTTTACATAATAACACAACTTCTGCACACGTGTTCAATTTATTAATCGAATTCCCTGACCGTCTGTGCGCAAACCTAAGGAGAAAACGTAAGTGTAAACTTGTGCCTCGCATATTCGCAAGGGAATACAAAAAATGCATCATCTACTCAGTTGTCTGGATACGATAGGGTCTTTGGATAAGATAGGGTCTTTTAAGAGACTTTTGGATAGGTGCATGGAGCTGAGAAAAATAGAGGTCTATGGGTAAGACCTGTAATTTCTAAGGTAGGGACATGTTCGGCACAGATTTGTGGGCCGAAGGGCCAGAATTGTGCTGTAGGTTTTCTATGTTTCTATGTTTCCATTTCAGCACAAAATTCAGCGATTTATTCATGCACTTTATATCCATTGGGACATGAAAAGCTAATATTTTGGAAGTCCACTGGTTGATTAACTAGGATTTCTGAAGATCGCAATTTAAGTTTCATTTTTTTTTCAAACAATGATTTATGTCAGGTTAGGTTATCGTATGCGAATCATCTGCGCTCAGTCTTTTAGGGGCGATCTCAAGCTTCTTGCAGCATCTTTAATTCTCTACCCCATTCCTATTCCCACTTGTCTGTATGCGCCCTCTTCCATGACATTGTGAGGTCCAAAGTGTCTAAACCGGTACAAAAATTCCCAGATTTCATTGGGAGCCTCTTGTACGCACTAGTCGCCTGGGAAATAACTGTTCGTATTTCTTAGGTGGATAGCTTGGATAAAACTGCCTCAATAATTAACACAATCATATGGCGTGGCATAGTTCTTGAACATACGTGAATGGTATCAGTCTCGCGGGTTAGCTCCGTATGTGCCATGGTAAAGAGGAATTCCCGAATCATAGAACCGTATAGTAGCTAAAATACATAAGGATTCATCATGTTCCCGCTGACTTACTGAAAATTCGCTCCTCAGACGGAAAAATACATGCTTCATACACACATTTTATTCCGCATTGTAATCTTCTGTGCTCCTTTCGTTATCCAGAGAAATGTTCGGCCCAAGTATATATTTAAATTCCCCCAACAAAACATTGATAACGGCGCCCATATGACGTGATTTTCTTCATTACTGTTCAAATGCAACCTCTCGGGCTTATGAAGATATCTAATCTCCAGAGCCACAAAGTAATCTAAATTGCCCGCATTTTTCTGTACCAACAGACATGCGCAAATGGGAGCAATCCAGGGGTTCAAAACTCTGATAACTTATCTCTTCCTTACCCCTAAATTCTAGCTGGAGGACCTCATCGTTTTTTCCACCGATTTGATTGGTACAGATATGAATCATGATTCCGAACTTTTAAAACTCTCACCATCAACTGATCTGTATCCATTTGTTGACATCCTTGACCCCAGCACCCGGAGAGCAAAACACCATCCTGGAATAGCATATTCGATCACTGACACCCCTGTCTGTCCCTAGAATTCTCCTTTTCCTACCTTCTACTTTGCATTCTCCTCTTCCTACCTTCCCTCCTGTAGTTGATCCACTTGTTGTGCTGCACTCTTGGCCTGGCTCTACTTCTCTATCACTTTGGGAAGCACTCCAAAAGGGAATATCTGTTGGTTCAGGATATGGACAGGGAAATCTTGCGCTAATTTCCTGTTTCTCTTGTCTGTTATCTGTCACTCATTCCCGCTGGGATTTGATAGACCTTTCTTATCATGCTTCCAATGAAGTTCTCAGTCTCTCTCTAGCTGCAGGATGCTGCAGCTGGAAACAGTTCATTCGCATATGGGTTTCCATGACGTAGATGTGTTCACGGCTTCATAGATTACAGAGTGAACATTACATTCTACGTTACACATTAAAATCGATTAAGAAATTCACATAGGACATACTGAGCCATTTCATTCAGCTGTGCCAAATCATCAATTCATTCAGAATAACTATTGTGGTAATTTTGGAAGTTTGCGAAGTATTCATATCTTTCTCCTTTTAGTATTGGAAGAAAAAATGCATTTCTAAACCTAATTTTGCCAAAAGATTTGCGTTTTGCTGCGTGGGCAGTGGAGGGTGCGTGCATGAGCATCTTCGTCTGTGTTTGTGTGTGTGTGTGTGTGTGTGTGTGTGTGTGTGTGTGTGTGTTTGTGTGCGCGCGTGCGTGCGCGTGTCTGTGTGTACGTCTGTCTTTCTGCTTGATTGTCTGTCTGTCAGACAAGGAAATTGCACTTATCCAGGTACAATCGATAACGACTTGTTGGGGTACTAACAGTTAGATTATCTCCAATGACCGCCTGCATGTGATTTAGTTTCAATACCTGATTTTTATACGAGGTAGCTTGGTGAAATATAGGACCACTTTCAAAGGTATGACCGAAATACAGAAAACGCCTCAACAAAAGGGATGCCACTTTAGCTTTACATTTATGCCCAAACACGGCATAAACTTCTGTTCCAAGTTCAACCAGCAAAATATGGAAGATAATTAGCATGTCATACAGTACCTTCGGACTGTTTCTCATACGCCACTTCTGTAATAGAAATGTGGCCATGTTTGTACAATTCAATTCAATTACGAATAATTCCATAAAACATACTTAAAGTGTTTAAAAAACCTGAGCTATTTGAAAGGGAAAAATACATTTGGGAGAATATATTCTGAAGTTCCAACTATCATATTATTCTTCTCCTCCTTGCCGCATGTTCGAGGATCTGCAATTTATTCAACATCAACATATTCATCTTCTATACATGTGAGATGATCGGAGAATTGAGCTGAAAATAGGAGAATGCAATTTCTGCTGAACGTGGCCGTTTTGCATCAGCAAAGAAGCAGGATGATTTTAAGCCCTCGAACCCTTGGTGGTGCCTTAACCACATTACATTAGCATACCGCGATATATCTTCGATTCATTTGTTGTGTCGACAGTGAGTTTGTAATTAACTGTAGATTAATACCTAATATCAAATACCTGTAATACCAAATATCTAATAACTGCAGACTAATTTTACAAATTATTTGCTCATTGATCATTGTAAAATGGCATGCATATTGTTAATTCATCAATATTTAAAAGCTGCAGTGTAAAAGACGTTCAACAGTTTCACCTACTCAATTTGAAACGATTAGAAAAAATGCTATTTCATGTATCGTAGAAATCGCACGTGATAACTTGATAAGATTCGACGTTAAATATGCAGAAAATTTCATTGTAATCCAGAGTATAGAGCGCAATTTACAGCAAGAGAGTTTTGCAAGAGATACTGAAGCATCTGGAAAATAGCAGCCCATGTTACCTTTGAATTTATTATACATCTGAATTGAAATACGACAATCTGGCTAATTGGCTCGATCGTTCTTGTCACACCTCATCTGTTTCGTTGAGAAGTGCCATCTATATTGAGTGCACGCGTTATTTAATAATACATATTTCAATTCTTATGAGTGTACGTCGGGTGAGTCTTCAGGCATCTACGAATGGTTTGAACAGAAATTTATATCTGCCTATTTTGTTTGATTGACGTGAAAATAACACCTCCATCTCAGGAAAACCATGCTCTTGGAGCAGAAATGCATCAGTGGCAATGGCACACCGTTTCCAAAGTATTTCTTCATTAGCTATCGTGAAGGTAATGAGACGTAATAGCAAGAGCCTGACACGAAGAGCAATGAAGAAATAGATAAATTGCATTTACTAGGCCAAGTTTTCTTGAGTGCATGGTTAATTATTCTGACCTTTCTCTTGGAAAACACGTTTAAGTCTCTGGAGATCTGGAAAAATATAAAACACCACCTGCATTATTTAAAATATATCAGGTTGGTAGTAAACCATCAATCTTTGCCGACACTAATTGAGATTTCCACTAAGTTTTCACACGAACATTAACCACATCCTTTTGAATATGGAAGGAAGAAGTAGTTTCCAATTTGAAAAATTAATCACTGACAAACGTACTTGTGATCTGAACGCAATATTTCAGCTTTAGCCCCCGCGTAATTCCAAGTGGGAGAAGGAAAATCACTAGACTGTGTTCAGTGATTCTGTAGATTATTTTCCAGATGACCTGAGCCACTGCCGGATTCATGCGCTTTCTGACCTCGAAAGGCTCTTGAAAATAGCACTAATGATTTGCTGAATGTTCGTGGCAATCACCGACTAAATACTACATTAAGAACGAGCGATTTATAGTGTTCATGAAACAGCGAAGTTCCCATTCTCTGTCTATTACTCAATAAATCGCAATTTAACACATTTGTTCTGAAGTATAACTCACCGACAATTTCATAGAGAAACACTAGAGTCACAAGAGACTGCAGATGCTGAAAGCTGGAGCACGAAGCAAGATATTGGAGGAAAGCAGCTGTTTAGGCAGCATCTGTGCAGGGAAGTGTTACAGAAGAAGTCTCGACCCGAAATGTGAACTCTCCACAGATGCTGCCGGACGTGCTGAGATCCTCCGTCAGTTTGGCTGTTGCTCGAAGAGTAAAAAATATGTAATTGCATTGAATTAATTAGTTGTAAAACTAAAGCATCCTGAGAGGTTTACTGGCTCCATCAGTTTCTGAACCTTCGCTTCAAATTGATTGCATTCAAGTCGCATAAAGCATCGTCTGTTTGTTGTGTTCGAAAATCCTTTGTGCTGAATGGAACACTCTATTTCCAACACTTCCGGGTGGAACCGTGTGCAATCATCCGCTCCACTGAAGTACTCTTTGTTGATAATCTGATTTAAATCCGTGCATGCTCAGAAACATATCAAAAAACGTTTGCGATTTGGGTCTGTCGATATATCCCATGATAACTCCGGGGAATATAAATCTATGTCACTCTATTAGGCAGACCTGGGAAGTTCAGTTCACCTCAATCAGTTTACTGGAATTTTGACACTATTTAAAACAGATAATATTATTAGCGAGCTGTTGGTTTATTTCCATAATTTACTGCGTTCTGGATTGGAGTTTTAAATGTTTAATGTTTCAGGTCATATATATAACATTATTCATAACGTGTTTATATCTTCGAATCACGGAGACAAAGAGACACATGTTTATTCATGATGCAAATATCTACATCCAGTCCTGTCTCCTGAATAAGTCTGCCGGAATATTTCAGGAGCGATATTGAAACACTGCGCTGGTGGTCTGTCTCACGGTTGACGCCTCTCTGAACCTCACAAGTCGCCTTCAATTGACTGGGAATTTTCCATTTCGAAAGTATGTGATCCAGGTAAACGTGGGGGCCCATGCGTGGATGATCTGTGCGATTTACTGAATCCAGAAGGATTTATCATCGCAGTTATCCAGTTCGCTTGTAATCCAAAATAAATCACATGACTTGTCCAATATTTTCTATATCAGTTTCTAAAGACATGCCTTTATTATTTTAGCTGATATACTTCTTTTATATCAGGCTAGAATAGCAATTTTATTTCAAACACATTAAAAACAAACAGTTTTAAGTAACATATTTGATAAATAAGTACTCTTAGCTTATCACCCAGTAACATAAACGAGATGGAGAAAATATTTATTCACATTTAATCAAACTTTTTGCTGATCGAATCGTGGGGGTGGAGGCGGGTGGAATAAATAATTACATTCCACATTCAGCCACAAAATATACGTTTGCTTGGAGTGATGACTCTGCTACAGATCCTCTAAAATCTGCCACAGACCCTCAAAAATCTCAAGTAATTTGAAGAAAAGAAATATGCTTTACCAGCATCTGCCTTGGCCGCTTTCTCTTCTATGGGATAAATGTGCACAGTTGATATATTAAAAAATAATTGGTAGGTAGTCCTGTGATCATTGTAGCTACGGTAACACATTTTTATGCTATGGGAATAAGAATGACGTTCATGATTTCACTCACATTGGGAGATATTGTAATGTGAACTCGGTGAAAATGAAAATGACTGCTAACACATTAATCACCACGCAGTTATCAGATTGTTGTTCTGTTTAACAAAACGAGACTATTTCATCAATTTTATCTTGAAGCAGTGATATAGCAGTCATATAATTTCGAACCTACATACGTGTTTAAATCTACCTTTAATAAAATTTCATAAATGCTACTCAAGCATTTTACCCTTAAAGCCAGCCTGTGCTATCTCCCTGGTGATAATTGAAGTGCAATATATGTGTTTCACCTGCATTTCTGAGCAGCCTTTGCAATGTTTCGAAATCTAAAAGGCAAACAAAAGTTGCGAGTTAATTAAATACTAGTTGACAAGTCTGAACTGCAAAGAAAAGAAAAGACACAGAAAGGAAAACAAGAGTTGGTGGTCTATGGAAGGCAGTGAGATCTTTCACGATCCACCTTTAATGAAATGGGAACTTCATCTCCTTATCCAGAATTATAAAAACGTTGAGATTCTGGGAATAAAAGCATATCAATGTTCTTGACGTACTTATTTGCGGAAGATATTCGAGAATCGACTTTGACGTAGTTCAATATTCTATGGTATAGTGCATAAAATTAACGAAATATCGTGTGTACAAAGTTATCTGTTAAGTCAAATTTAATGGATTTAATAGATATAATATCTATTAAATTTGGCACTCTGAAGAAAATCGCGGTGTCATGCAAAAAAAAAGCCCATTAAACCCAACGTCGCATTTGCATTCAGATTATTACTTTAAAACAGGAGTTCCAGGAATGCCCATGTACGGTTTCAAAATGAGTTTATCAGTGGACGATTACTTCTAAAGGAATTCATCCCATATTAATTTATGTGACTGCTTCATAACTGGTTTGCAATTTGACTAGAATACGAAAACGGATGTCAACTACTACGTTTTCTATTCAGTGAATGTCACACAGGAAAATATCACTGGAAACAACAACAGGAGAAATTCAACCAAATGATGGGATTGTGTTAATTCCTGACATCAACATGCAAGTAATATTAACCTTACACGAATCTTCTCCGGAATGTCACAAACTGAATAAGTACTAATACGTTTAATTCAGATGCTTGCTATTTCATTGTTATTGCTTCACTGTATACTGCTCTCGCTTTACTTATCTCTTCACTGCGTGTGCCAATGATTTCCAATAATCTTTAAATACCAATAGAAAACATGCAAATGGTTGCACGAAGAATCCAGCAAATCTACCATATTAAAAAGGAATACCAAAGCAAACATTCCGGACACGTTTTGGATACCAAGTTAAAACTCTCCAATGGAAACATAACAGAATAGTTCAGGATAAGCCGGTACGCCACATAAAGGAACTGGACAGAAGATGAGCCCAGGATAAGAACGAAAAGATTCGAAAAGCAATTAAGACAAAGACAAATATCTGTTGGGTCCTTGTAAATTGGTGCATGTGGGTATCTGTGTGGTGGGAGTGTCGGTGTACGGATTGCTGGGAAGACAAGTAATATGTCCTTGGAATTGTATATAATTCAGGAATCTTTTGAAAAAATACATTCAATGTTATAGGATGTAGAAAAAAAAGTTCAATCGAATTTCCATCAAAAGATTCAAAATAAAATGGGTGAAAGTTTGGAGGAATGCAGTCAAACATATTATTATGTTCATTCACCTGTCGTTGCCGAATACTATTATTTTAATGAAGTTGTAAAGCATGCAGAAGGCACGTAGGATTTATTGCTGAATTTGAAAACATTGTGATCATCCTTTGAAAAATGTGTTGAAAAGTACGACGCTGAGCATGACCATCACTTACCGTGTGCGTTACAGCCTTGAAGATCTCACCTTATTTATTTAGTAACTTCTATTGATATGATATTTTGAAAACATGAGGACATCTTTTTACTATTTCACCGCGTATGGTCATTTGATTAAATTAATTAATCCAGGAAAAAATTAAAGAGCTCCTGTGGCTGCAGATCTGCTTCGCAGGCGGAAATGACTGTCTGCCACTTGGTAGCGTGCTGATTCTCTTTTGCACATTATTTTTCCTTACGCTTATCACTACTCTCTATATCCTATTTGGTGGAGATGATGTTGACACTTACTGCAACATTATTTACAATTGATGGTTTGTAGCCAGTTATCAGTACCAATTTCCTGAAATTCCACATCATCTGGAAGCTTTCACGATTAGCTGATTTAAATATTAGAGAAAGTAAACAGGGAAATGTTAATGGATATATCTGGCTGACTGACGAAGAACGAGTTAATTGTTGTAACATAAAAGGGTAATTTGCACAATTAAACCCTCTGACCACGAAACAACAGTTTTCTCATATTCGGTTGTATTCCTTTTCTTTGTGACATCCGGCATAGAAACATAATAGGATAGAAAACCTACAGCACAATGCAGGACCTTTGGCTCCCAAATTGGTGCCGAATATGTCCTCACCGTAGAAATTACTAGGCTTACCCATAGCTCTCTATCTTCCTAAGCTCCATGTACCTATCCAAAAGACTCTTAAGAGACCCTATCGTATCCGCCTCCAGCACCGTTGCCGGCAGCCCGTTCCACACACTCACCACTGTCTGAGTAAAAAACTTACCCCTGACAACTTCTCTGTACCTACTCCACAGCACCTTAAACCTGTGTCCTCTTGTGGCAACCATTTCCGCCCTAGGAAAAAGCCTCTGACTATCAACACGATCAATGCCTCTCATCATCTTATACACCTCTATCAGGTCACCTCTCATCCTCCGTCTCTTCAAGGAGAAAAGTTCGAGTTCACTCAACCTGTTTTCATAAGTCATGCTCCCCAATACAGGCAACGTCCGTGTAAATCTCCTCTGCACCCTTTCTATGGCTTCCACATCCTTCCTGCAGTCAGGCGACCAGAACTGAGAACAGTACCCCAAGTGGGGTCTGACCGGGGTCCTATATAGCTGTAACATTACCTCTCGGCTCCTAAATTCAATTCCACGATTGATGAAGGACAATACACCATGTGCCTTCTTAACCACAGAGTCAACCTGTGCAGCTGCTTTGAGCGTCCTATGGCCTCAGACCCCAAGATCCCTCTGATCCTCCACACTGCCAAGAGTCTTACCATTAATACTATATTCTGCCATCATATTTCACCTACCAAAAGGAACCACTTCATACTTATCTGGGTTGAACTCCGTCTGCCACTTCTCAGCCCAGTTTTGTACCCTATCTATGTCCCGCTGTAACCTCTGACAGCCCTCCACACTATCCACAACACCTACAACCTTTGTGTCATTAGCAAACTTACTAACCTATCCCTACACTTCCTCATCACGAAGAGTAAGGGTCTCAGAACAGATCCCTGAGGTACACCACTGGTCACTGACGTCCATGCAGAATATGACCCATCAACAACCACTCTTTGCCTTCTTTAGGCAAGCCAGTTCTGGATCCACATTGCAATGTCCCCTTGGATCCCATGCCTCCTTACTTTCTCAATAAGCCTTGCATAGAGTACCTTATCAAATGCCCTGCTGAAATCCATATGTTCCACATCTACTGCTCTTCCTTCATCAATGTGTTTAATCACATCCTCAAAGAATACAATCAGGCTCGTAAGGCAGGACCTGCCCTTGACAAAGCCAAGCTGACGATTTCTAATCATATTATGCCTCTCCAAATGTTCATAAATCCTGCCTCTCAGGATCTTCTCCATCAACTTACCAACCACTGAAGTAAGACTCTTTGGTTTATAATTTCCTGACTCACTTGTCTGTAATTTCCTGAATCACTGGTCTATAATTTCCTGCATATTGCGATATTGTCAGGGTTTCGATGACAATTTGAAAAGAAAAGGCGAGAATTGGAAATGTTTCACTGTTTTATCAACTTGTACTGGTTGATGTTGTTAAATGGAACTTCTTGAATTACATCATTCAGATTACGGATCAGGGACAAATCTGAAACTATTGAAAGCTTCCTGAACCCACATAATTCTTTAACACGATCGGAACATCTTGTTTCTATCAAGTATTGGATGTTTTATGATGTATTGAAATCTGGAGTAGTTTCGACTTCTGCAAACAAAATCAATTTCAAGAAAATACAAGTTATACAGTGACTTTTCTCTTACCCGCTTTTCTGCGCGGACTTTTCAGGATGTCTATTTCTGAAAACACCAACCCAGTCATTGTTCATAAATATAGTTTGCACGGTCACCCTCTGTTCAGAATTCCTATTATTAATCAGCTTAGGTGTGTCTTACGATTAGAGTAATATTGGAAAGGAGTTGGCAGAATTCAGTGAATTTTGCTTCAAATTACACGCTGAGGCATGTGTGAACTTTCTACTTAAAACCAAAATTCTGCCACAACATTTCAGAGAGTACAACAGTATCAAGTACGTATCTCAAAGCAAACATGTTCAACCTGACTTGCAGAGTGAATTATTCACTCTAACTTCCTTCCAAGTTTTCCACCAATACGGAAGCCTATCTTCACCCAGGAGACTGCAAAGAAATCGCTCCAGGCCCAACGTACGTCAAGTGCTTGATTTACTCCGTCGATTTAGACACGCCACGAAGATGTTCAGGACTTATTAATTATCTAATATTCACACGACATTACTCAGAGGAAACAATGAAAAAGAAGCTGTGAACCGCGCTGAGTTGTAAGAACGAACAGTTCTCAAAGTATAAGGACCTAAATATATAACAACTATGCCACGGGAAATAAAGGTTATGAACTTCGGAAACCAAGAAGGAGGGTGCAATACTGGATGTATAGAAATGAACGTCAATGAAATCACACTTGCAATATGTTATGCCTTAATTGAGGCAAACTTGCGGCATCTCCTGCAGTTTTGACTGTCTTGTTGGATATGACGTAAAGAATAGCTACAAGGATGATGCTAAAAATGCGAGGATATGCATGGAAGGAAACGATGAACAAATTCTTCTCTTGAGATTAAAAGAAGGCTGTGTAATCACTTAATGCAAATCCATTTAACGGCGAAATATTTTGATGTACTGGATAGAGAAACAACGTTTGCTTTTGTGGGCAAGAACATAACAAGGTATAATCAAGGTAAGTTAAACACCAATGTATACTATAAAGAATGAATCTTTTCCCGTAAAAATAAGATAATGCACAATTGCTTCCACAAGACCTGATTTCACGAATAACACCAATGAATTTGGCAATCATGTGGTAAAATCATGGATAAGAGTGTTCTGTCGATGGGATTAGAAGAGTAAAAATATCCATGAAATTCGAGTTCTACGCAAACTATGCCGCGGACGTGTACTGTATATTCTGTGCTGTATATCTTATGCAATCCTGCTTTATAATTTGAAATGGGGTCAGGGTCAGCGGGTACATGGGAAGATCTAGAATTTTCCCTTCCAATTTGCGAAAACAGTATCATAGCTCCTTCGTGGTTGGTCTAAATACCGGAACTCTGAAAAAACTACGCTGTTGTAACATGTTCACCAGACCAAATGCAGCATTTCAAGAAGCAATATGACCACAGTTCCTCTCTTGGACAATTAATAACATCAAAAGGATACACCGTTGACACTAATGTACGAGTCTTTGAGTTAACCAATACATTGATAAATCTTGATAGTTATGTTATTTTCATTGCTTGTGGCAAACCGGAATTTTATAGTTTGCTCGTAATGTGTTCTTCTGTTACTAACAGGGTAGAAATGTGTTTAATTTACGCATTACTGATTTAGTCTCGTCGCACGAAAAAACATGACATTTCACATTTGCAGTCTTTTCAGTGCACCGACTACCAACATATCCCAAATGATCTTTCTGGTTTTCATTGTACAAAGCGATGAACTGAAGGTCACCAACTACATTTTCGATTTTGTTTTGAATCAGAAAAATAACATGGGGAATTTTTCCGATTTTAGAACGTAGAATCATCAGTGATTTTGTTTGAAATGTTACCATTAAATTGTGAAATCTTAATTTCGTCTTCTTCCTTATTCGGAGCTTGTTTCTCCCCCAGTTTCTGGTGTGCATAGGATATATTTTATTGCCATTTCATATTTGCGTTCTGTTCGATATTTTTCTATTCCTGAAACTTATATTTTTCCGTGAATTTAATTGAAGGTCATGTCTAATTTCTTTCAGCTTACTTTTGATTTGAATGCTATCACGTGAACGGCGAAGCATATTTAGAACAAAACAACTGACGGAATGATCGGTGCAAAGTTTATCCTTTCCCAGTTACAGAAATTCGCTCCGTGTGCGTGTGTTTGTGGCCCACGCACTAAGCGAAACCGGGAATACTTTTTTTGAAAGCTACTAATATTTCGGGACTCGCTTGAGAGCTGAGGTTATAATATTAATGAACAGAGAACTAACGTTTCGCGATTGTTACGGTATCACGGAAGATTTGTGATGGAAAGGATCTGTACATAATTACGGAATTTTATTCCGATGTTCGTGCTTCATGCATTTCTTGCTGTTTCGGTTACTTACCATTGGTCTTGGCGTCGTTTTGAAACCCTAGAGTAATAATGGGTACACTTATCCATGGAATTGCAATCGATTTCAAACTATTTTGCGCATCTGCTCTGAAGTCCATTAACCATTACAAGAAACATGTTTTCAAATTTACTTTGGACTATGAATGATCTCACCTTCATTATTTGGTGAATGAGCTTCTACTGTAAAGAAGTCAAATTTTTTAATTGCACTTGCATGATTTTTTTTCACAGAATTACTGTAAAATAAGCCGTTTGGAGCCACACATGGCAACGAATATAGCAATCCTACTATTTGCCAAACTTCATGTCACCCCAGGACAGAATTGGGTCGTCCGCGAGTTTAAGGCTATTGGTTTTTGTGGACTGTTAGGGGAGGTTTGAAGACAATTAATCGAACTGAGTTTCCAGTTCATGTTTCCATTGGTGAATACAAGAGGCAGTAAGTCCGATTGGCGTGGAAACCAGCACCCCCCCCCCCCCCACACACACACACACACTCGTATTAGCCCTGGATTTTCATTCAACATAGTTCAAACGCATGAAGATATCTAACATTTCCGGACGCTGTTTTATGAAAAAAATACCTTGAGAGAAGGAAGTGGTGGTCGGACATGATATAGCACATGAAAGTACCATGGTAGGCTGGAGAGCAACTGTACAGCAGGAATAAGAAAGTTTCTATTTTCAAATTCCTTACTTCTCAGAGTTTAGCACCGGCAGCCTTTGTGCTCCTGCTCATCACCGTTCCCAGCCACTCCTGGTCCATCTTCCTCTTTTTTGTCTGCCTCTTCTATCACGTCTTCCAACTCCATTCCCTTTCCTACCTGAATCGTCGTCCTTTAACACTGCTTTCCCCAGACACCTGCCGTCCACCAATCACCTCTGGTCTCTGTCTCACCACCCCCTCTCTTCCTTATACTGGCTATATTGCCTCTCCACTCGACAATTCCTTCCCCCACAGATGCTGCTCGACCCGCTGGGTTCCTCGTAGATAGTCTGTTGCTCTATATTCCAATATCTGCTGTCTTTTGTGTGTCCATAAGATAAATTTTAACTGACATAACCATGAGGAAATTTAAACAACTGATGGAGAGTAAATCAGTGGCGGAGTAATGAATTACATCATGGAAGAACTCATACAGGTATTTCAAATTAAAAACGTTCCGTCTACGTTTCGTAGTTAACGATTAATATGTTCCATTATGGACTCGTTCTCTTTTGTTTCGTCAGAAAAAAATCTACTGAGTTATTCATTGGATAGATATAACTACGCAATACAATGGTATTGCCTTGGCATTGCGTCCTGGCGACAACTGTACAAGGCCATAAAAAATGGTGAAATAGTGCCACAACATTTTTTCAATGCAACAGCTGCAAAAACTGCCCTCAACAGAGCACTAAAAACAACAGTTTGTGCGAAGCTCAGATCAAATTCATGCTGGAAGATAAGATAGACATTCCATTGCAATTGATTACCGAAACGGAAAGAGAGGCCAGATTTTCGATACCACATGGCAGGACAAATGATGTATTTTCAAACACGTCGGCGTTTTCAGAGCGGTCTGATCTCAATTAAGTATGCAAAATGATTTATGCCAAATATAGCAAATTACAGAGCTGCATTAACCAACGTGGAGGAGTTACTCTATGGTACCTGCGTGATTTTGATTGGTTAGTCAAACGGTACGTGATAATTGCAATATTGGTGGGCAGGAAATGCACTGTTTTTTAATAAATAAATTGTGCAAATTCAAATGAAGTGGCATTTTGAAACTCCCTGAAGGGAAATTAATGTCTGAATTTGCAGAGCACAATGATAAATTTGAGGAGATTAGGATCAATAAGAAAGCTAATGCAGATACTAGGCATGTCCACTGCAATAACATCTCGCCGCTCACTGATTGACACGCGCAATCAATGTGATAGAATTAACGTGAATTAATACCGCCCGGCGTCTCTGACATCTACCATAATGAAGGGCTTACATTGGCTTGTCATGGCACACATCAACTCCAGCCTCGCAGAAAACCTCGCCCCATTACAATTTGTCTTCAGCGGACGCCATCTCCCTGGCCCTACACTCACCTCTGGAGCATTTGGACAGTAAAAACACCTACGTTGGACTATTTTTTATGGACTACAGCTCTGCCTTCAATACTGTAATTTCAAACAAACTCATCGCCTATACCATGGACTCAGGATTCAACACCTCCCTTTGCAATTGAATCGATGACTTTCTGACCAACAGACCGCCATCTTTAAGGTTAGACAGCAACACTTACGCCATCATTGTCCACAAAAATGGTGCCCCATAAAGCTGCGTTCTCAATTCCCTACTTTAATCCATATGCACTCACGGACTGCGTGGCATGATTCTGTTTTAACTCCATCCATAAATTTGCAGATTGCACCACCATAGTGGGCGGAATATCAAATAACGATGAGTCAGAGTACAGGAAGGAGAAAGAGAGCCTAGTGGCATGGTGTCATGACAACAACCTGTTCTTCAGTGTCAGAAAAACAAAAGAGTTAGTCATTGACTTCAGGAAAGGGAGCAATACACATGCTCCTGTTTACATCATCGGTGCTGAGGTCGAGAGGTTTGAGAGCTTCAGGTTCCTCTCAGTGAACATTGCCAATAGCCTGTCCCGGTGAAACCACGTAGACGCCACGGCCAAGAAATCTCACCAATTTGGCATGTTCTCTTTGACCCTCACCATTTTTCATTCATATACCATAGCACGCATCCTATGCGGATGCATCACTGCTTGGTACGGCAACTGCCCTGCCCGGGACCGCAAGAAACTGCAGAGAGTTGGGGATACAGCTCAGACCATCGGGGAAACTAGCCTCCTCACCATGGACTTCTGTCAACACTTCTCGGTGCCTTGGTAAAGCAGCCAGCATAATCAAAGGCCTCACTCACCCCGGACATTCTCTCTTATCCTCCCATCGGACAGAAGATATAAAAGCCCAAAAGCTATTGCCGCCAGGTTGAAGGACAGGTTCTATCTCTCTGTTACAAGACTATGGAACGGTCCCCAATACGATAAGGTGGAATCTTGACCTCACAATCTACCGAGTCATGGCCGCGCACCTTATTGTCTGCCTGCACTGCACTTTCTCTGTTATGAAATACTTTATTTTTCATTCTGCTGTTATTTTCCCTTGTGCTCCATCAATGCACTAACGTGATGAAATGATCTGTATGGATGACATCCAAAACCATGTTTTTCGCTGTACGTGGGTACATCTGACAATAATAAGCCAATTTACTAATTCAGCAATGAACGATCATATTTCCCTTTTGTACGATTATACAACTTTAATTACGGAAATTATAAGATTCTTCAAAACCGAAAACCAGTGTACTCCTTATCACACTGCATTTGAAATTAAAACAAACAAATAAACAAAAGAACATCTACAGTGCTTAGACATTTGAAAATACAACGGGAGATTCTGGAATCACTCAGCAGATAATTAGAATCAGGATTAACATTCTCCGACTGTGACTACAGCTAAGAAATCATCAATTTATTCTGATAATTTCCGTATGACCTATGTGGTATAATAAATATATTGATTCTTCTCTCTGAGCACAAGTTAAGGTCACAGAAGCATTTTGTTCATCTTTTTTTATGAATGAGTTTACAACCCAAAGTACATTGAAAACCAATTAAAGTAACAATCACAATCAGAAACAATATCTTAAATAATATTAGACCATATATATCGTAATAAAACTACCAGAAAGAGTTAACAATATCTCGGACGGCAAAGGCAGGATTGTTCCAACGTTTACTTTCTGCACCATGAATTTGCAGCAATTATTCCATTAACAGGACAGTTTAAGGAAGGAAACAGAACAACACAATGCAATTACAAGCAGACCTTGTAGCTCCCATTTGCTAAGATTCCATGTGTAATGCCATGAAACTTCATTCAGAGCTGGATTATACAACACAGAACGTATTAATAAAACTGTTAATGTCTTGAATGAGACCGCAGAGGAGGTTAGAATAATAGATGGGTTTTGTTGACAGTAATTTTCAAATTAAGTAAAGCTACATATCCCAAGTAATTAGTCAAAGTGAGGAGGAGTTGCACTTCCGCCAAACAACAGATGTTCTATGATTTGTGGTATGGTAGTTTTATATCTTTTCGCTGAGAAACAGTTATATTAAATAAATCTGTTCAAAACTAACATTATCGAAGAATGTCTGGAGATGAATCGCTTAATACTGGCCAATGGGCATGTTTAAAAAATATAAACAGGAATCCCATCCTTGACGAAATTTATTGAGTTCTTTGAAGATGCAAGAGGGAAACTAACGAAGGAAATCGGGTAAAAGTATTTAATGAACGTTTCCAAAAGAATGCTTCTAACCTGCATGATAGATTACCGATGTTTGACTCTTCAGCTATGATGCATGCTCTGAACTGGGGTGAAGGCAAATTGGAGGAAAGCAATGACTATGTATAGCGTGGAAAAATTTTGACGACAGGTTCCACAAGAATTAGTCTCGGACCACTGTTGTCGCGAATTTGAATTTCGAATCAATATTTATGACGGCACGTGTGTCAATGAGGAGGAAGGTCAGGGAGCTGTGATGGTTGGGGGAGATATTCAGCTATGAGGAAGAATAGAGGAAATTACGAGGGTAAATAATAAATTTGCACTATGGTAAAGTAATTTACAGCTGAACTTCAACGTAAATATCAGTATCAGTGTGTGCCTATATGAGTGTGGGGGTGCTGGGGTGTGGAGTTGGGAAGAATAGAACCAATGCTGCTTAATGGGTGAGCCAGATAAAACTTCTCAAACAAATATGCACTTGCGACAAACCCGTTTAGATTTCAGCAATAAGGGCATTCGCCGTTGCTGTTCTTACTTACCAGTGTTCTTAGTGTGTTTCTGAAGCTCTAAAATGATAACTGGAAAAATATATCCGTCGGTTTATTGCTCTTTATGAAGGCATTGTGATTACATGTTGCAAGAGGTATCATGAAATATGTGACAGAACTTTAAGAAGATGTCGAGGACTCCTTGCAATCTTACGGAACGCACCTTCTTTATGTTTCAGGTCATCCTCTGTAATGGGAAATTAAAAAAATAAACACACGCTAGTGCAGTTTCCTGTCACTTTACCCTGTTAACTGGTATTGTTCCCTGAATTTGAGAAAATCCAAGACCCCCGCTCCACTGTCCTAGATCTGCTTAGTTGGTGTCATTTCCTATATATCAAATCGGAATGTGTTCGCATTTAGATGTTGATTATTTCCCACCCTTTTACCTCACTATCTGCATCCTACCAATGTGAAAAATTGTTAACATTTCTGACTGATTTGTAAATAACTTGTCATTTATTTTCAATTATCAAACAAGGTATTTCCAGAATTCGCATATCATCAGGAAGTGACAGCCGTTTTCTGACAAACTGTTCAGTGAAAGTAATAACAATATAGCAGGGAACATACTCGTACGCCTTCTTAACGATCAGAGAATTGTTGTAATAATGAATGAAGCAATCGGGGTCGTGGGGTGCGTTGCCTTCATAACAACATGGGACCAAATTTTTCTCCTGACATCAAACTTTGGTTTCAGCACATTAAACAGCCTTTCACTCTAATATGTAACCAACAGCAGCAGATGTTCAACACCTCGCATTGGTTCACAGTTTGTTGTGGGTCATTTCATTACAATTTACGGAAAACTACTTTCTGACTTGAAATATATTCGAATTGTTTAACATAAAGTAAAATCAATAATTGAAAGGGAAAGAAATGTTCGTATATCGAATACTTAGGCAATCCTCTGCTCCCCTTATGACTGAGTGACTCAATGGAGGAATATGATCAC